>NC_087204.1:20369396-20414396 GCF_015104395.2 Macrobrachium nipponense | reverse complement strand
ATCTAAAAGATACGCGCGCAACAACATTATCATTTCTCTCGGGCGAGGACAGTAAACAATGACGCTGTTCATAAAAGCTGCAAGAGACTCGGGAGCCTGTTAAAACAAAGCAAATATCCAAGACTCCGAGGAACCTTTCACCAGGTTCCGTATAGAGCATTTGAAAGGTGTAAAAGAAAACCTCAAAGCAGTTGCGCTATGAATCAATTGTTAGGAGAGGGTGGAAAGAAAGATGGAAGAAAGAGAATATGAAAGGAGGTACAGTAACGGGAACGAAAGGGGTTGCAGCTAGGGGCCGAAGGCACCTTGAGTAATGGCCGCATTACCCAAGAGATGTTAGTTAAGTTCCTTTTTCGTTTTTATTATCTTATATACGTATGTTGTTTGTACTTGATGCTGTATTTGGTGTTTGTACTTGATGTTGTACTTGATGCTTCGTAGGCCATGAGATTACTGACTACTTTATATATTTTTCATTGTCTTTTTTGGGGGGACAAATTCGTACTAATAGCTGTATATTTTGTCATTAACTAAATATGCTGGTGACTGTTTTCCCCTTGGCCTTACTGCAGTCCTTTGAATAATTACAAGGCTACAACCCCAACTAAGAACTTCCTTCGTGAAAAGCATTTGCCAAAACCTTATTCCATTTGGTCTTGGAGCTAACGATGAGAAGGACGCAATATACAGATACCAGATTATTCTATGGCAAAATCTGTCTTCCTCCGTTCAGGATACAACTGTCACTTCCACACATCTAAATATATTACCAAAGAGTAACTCATATAGCGTTCTACAGTATACGATACCTGGAATCATATAAGATGAAAAAGATTTTTTCTAATAAGAAAATTATTCATATGAAGTCCAACCACGACAACATAAAGCAATTAAAAAATTGTTCCTGAAGAGAATGTAACACTGGATTGTACTAGGATAAAAACGTATTCTATCAGTCCTAACAATTAGTAAAATAACCTTGAAAGGAAAATTGGGCGTTCTAAAGAATTAGAAAACACATTTAAAAACCCACGTCAAAAATGAATTCACAGAATGATCTAGTACAATTCATAAGCAGACGTGACGAACCACTTTAGCCACGGGAGTGGCGAAGCATTAGGCCTATACACGACCCAAAACAAATAGCTCTTGTATCTGGATTAGGCCCCTATTTAAATAGAGCACCTTCTGCCTAGTGTTTGCCATCCAAACAGTTCCAACGACACAGGCCACCGACGCAATCAATCGGCAATCTTTTGGTCTTCTAGGCCTACAAGAGCGATGTGCTTCCCCTTGGATCAAGGGTCACTACAAATAGGTCAGTTCTAAATATTCAATCGACGTTGGACTATAGCATAAGGACCTTTGATATGAACAGTTCTAAATCCTTGATTATATCTCGAAGTGGGAACGATATTTATAAAATTGAATTCTAATTCCCACAAGCCGCTTCCGGATAATTACAAAAACAATGAACGTAAGCCACACGATAAAACGTAAAAACAAGTAAATCACTTATGTGTAGTTACTAAATACTTACAATTACACAAGAAACTGTAATGTTCATTGCGTAAATATTTATTTTAAAGAAATACACTAAAAATATAAGGTTTAAAAGACGCTATCATTTAGAAACAGTAGACGTAACCAACCAAATCTCAGAGCAGCCAACAAGGTGGTTGTAGATAAGTCTTATCAGCAAAGATAACACATTCGTGACAACCTGGAACGATTAACAGCTTTTTATGTTCCTGGAAATCATTAATAAGAACTACCGGAGGGAAAATAAAAATAAAACGGTTCCTATTTCAAATGCTACACAGGGGAAGAAATTCCAGATTATACATATCTGACGAGTAAAGAACTGAAACTAAATAGTTGGCATTTGCTTATGCAACTAGCTTACTTATATCAATTTAAAGTTGTATTTTAATAAATATTGTGCTTTTATCTAATCAAAATACATCCGGGAGTTTTACGAGCTGACCAACCTGCCCTTAAAATAAACAGCATGAGTATCCAAAAATATCATAGTATGAGATACAAATGGTCAATGAACTAAGAGAAAAAAAAAAGGATAAAGAATCTCAGGCTTATTGGAGATAAATATTTGAAGTTAATGTGAATTTCCAAAAACTGCCATTTATTAAATTTCTCACTCAACCGGCGGTGGTGGCGTCTCTCTCAAATCGACTTAAAAACATAGATACCGCAGAGGAGAAGAGTAGCCAGGAAGTGGAACGCGTGTTCCAGATAAATCTTTTAAAGAGCACCTCTTAGTCTATTCGTATTCCCAGGCAGATTCAACTACGGCATAATATACGGAAACTTTTATGCTTAAGACGGCAAGGATTGCAATTAACTAACCCCCTCCAGTGGCAACATTACCACAGGAAGAAATTACCTATGAAAGTGCAGTTCCAGACAGTAGCATTCACAGCAAATCCGTCCAATAAATTTCGCATGCCGATTCAAGTGCTCTCCTCAACTTTTTTTGTCGTTTGATAACTACTGAAGAAAAGTCATCCAGATGAAAAACATACAAGCATTCATAATAATGTTGCAACATAGTTAAAAGTTAGCACTGTAATTCCTTACATTTTCATCAATAAGATAACTATATTGTAAAATATATGAGCAAATATCTAAACATCCTATTCTTATTAACCTTACAAAATTTCTGATAAATTATTCATATCTATAAAATATTTTAAATATTCTGTATGTAAAAGGGAAACATTAGATTTCTGTACTATTATAACAGTGTAGGCTAATGGTATTTTAAGCGATAACAGTCCTTTCCGGTTAGACGTAAAATCCTATACACCCATCAGCTGAATTATGTAAATACAGCCTAAATTCAATTTACTGTATATGGTAGCGTTAAGCCATTAGACAAAATTCGATGGGATCGGTAGGCTAATGCTCTCATCTATCCAGTGCCTGAATACAACAAGAAACGAAAGGGGGTTAAAAAAAAGATAGACTCAGTGGGCTGCTATAAATAAATATATACCGGATCTTCTTATACGCAATATACTCATGCATGCAACGAACATTATGTCACAAGCAAGTGTTATATAAGCAAATAACACATAATAAAGCTCACTGAAAAAAAGAAAAACCTTATAGCTGCAACCCATATTCTGACGAGTGTCTTTGGATAACGCCGAGACACGAGGTCGATCCAAGATACAGGAGAAACGATTAGATGAGATGAACTGCCTTCATTAGTCTAATAAACTGAGGGGAAAAAATCTAATAACCGACTTATTTTGAATAACCTTACTTCATGGAATAATCAAAGAAGTTACAATACGAGCCCAAAGGTATGTCAAATCTCACAGTAATACAAACAGGCGCTTACTTGAAAATTGGTTTCATTAAATCACCAAATAAGTCAAGAAGGAACCGATAACCGAACATACATCCTCTGTAGGGAAAGGAGTGGGTGTCTTGTTGCTTACAGTGTGCCTGCTGCAGTAAACTATATGCACGACTTAATGTTCGTTAGAACGTCCCATCGAGACCCACCTGCATTTTCTACGCCTTCTACCTAACATCTGTTCCCTTTGGTCTCTTGTCCTAACTGTCCAACCTCTGAATTTTCTTATCACAATTTTCACTCTCTTATAAAAGTCAAGGAATGTGCTGAAAAATATACCGAAATATAAAAAAAAGATGAACCAAAATACGAAAAATATTCAATGGAAAACGAAGACAAATCACTCGAGACTATCTGTCTCGCCCAGAAGGAATTTACGCCCTGGATGACTTTCTCCTCCTCTTTTTCTTCATTGGCGCAACTGCGGAAAAATACGGACCTTTGACCTGTAATTGACAAAGTTTTAACAAACAACTTCATAAATAGCGAAAAGGATTTTGATTTGAAAACTTTTCCAATAAAGAGGGGGTTAGGCCTATGGATGTCCTCCTATTAAAACTACCCAGCTATACAATTCATCTTAAAACCATATCACATTCGCAGTTTAACGGTTTTGACAGAAATCCTAAATGGAAGAAATACTTCTAAGGAGAAAGAATAAACAACAAAACTGAGAACATTTGAAAATAATTAATAAGTACGAATGATACTGGAAAAGTTACTGACACAATTACTACCACTTGGTCTAAGATCTGTACTCTATACCCAAGGAGAGCAAAATTATTATTTTGTAATTAGATTCACATAAAAACTCACTGGAACTGGTTGCAAATGAGTTGTTCAAAATGAACATATACGTAACCTTTGTAGACTACTTGCTTGTTTACCCAGTACAAGTTCCCTACAAGATACTAAAAATAAGGACAACTAAACAATAGACAAGTTGAAAAAGATCTGGACACCAAACTGACCAAAGGAAGTAATATTTTCATGCAAAACAAGGCTAAACGTCATGGAGAAATTACCTTCTAAATAATATGGGATAATGCAAAAAGGTTCCAACATTCACGCAAGCATGGGAATTAGGAGTTTAATTAGAATATATTATTTCTTAATAGGCTTCATTATGAGTTCCACTGAGCGCAGCGGTTCCTCATTCCACAATTTGCAATAAATCTTTCTCTCTGATGTAGAATGATGCCTGCGAGCAAGAGGGCAATTACCATTTTCAATTTACATGTCTACAGCATCACTATTCATGAATGTTCTTTCATATTTTTTCCAATATCTGGTATGCCAGCACGGAAACTAAAAGGGTGAGTAGGCAATTGAACATAACTGCCCCCTTTCTGGACAAGGTTATTATACTAAAGATGAAGGTCACTTTCCCAAGTTCGGATCAAATTTCAGATGAAATAAGCTCTTGATGAATAACGCTGCAGGGGGCGTGGGGGTAGGAATTCCAAACATTTTACTTCCACAAACTAAAAGATATGCCACACGTGACTTAATAAGGGGAACTACAAACATACACACACACTCAAACTATATTTGATACAAGAGTGAAAACGCAAAATATAAATGATGATCCACAAAGGGCTAACAGCCTTCGACCAGACAAGTTTCAAATTAAATCATTCCCCCCGGCCCCTCACGCCCGCCCCCCTTGAACATTTGTGCAAGTTGCGAACTGTGGTTATTTCGACTGAAGTCTTGTATTCATTAAATTACTCAGAAAGGGATATACTTGTAGCGTTGCGTGACGTTCCTACCAAGGACCCGTACCAGATAACGAAAGACCACCACTGGACTCTTATTAATTACAACAGACTCTACCATGCCTAAATGAAAAGCTTATCTTGAGCCGTAATGATAAAACGTGGAAATACTTTACCGTCTCTTCATATGAAATAAAATGACAAAGAAAATTTATATTACTCTTTTGCGCATAAATTACTGCTACACATTTATCAACCAGAAAATGATGTGACCATGAAAATCAAATTAAACCGATATATATTTACACATATACATATATACACATATATATACATATACACACACACACACACACACACACACACACACATATATATATATATATATATATATATATATATATATATATATATATATATATATATTTAAATCCTTAGGCATCTTACCTAGTTTATCTTGACATACCTATCTCAGTAATATTTGCTGTTTTCTGTCACAGCTCGAAGTAAAATAAGAAACTCAAACCTATTACCACCGTCACCACAAACATACATTGAAATTTAAGGAGAAGTTACCCAAAAGCGGAATAACGTATATATACTAAATTTAACTCACGGTGACCCACCCCCCAACCCAAAATACAACAATCTCGGATGACTTCGCATTTCAAATATTAGAATCCAATTTTTGAATCATAACATTCTTGTTTTTCATGTATATTTGCGTATACATCCGGCTAACCTGTGTAATTTTACACATGAAGCTGAGCGAGATTAGCTCTTATATTAAAATGTCTTGGTTTATCTTACCATCAATATCATCCAGAACTTAAAAGAATAATCATAATTTTTTCAGTTTCCTCTAGCACTCAAATAGATCAGTGAAGGGTGGACGACGAACAAATATATTACTTACAATGAATAGACGACATTTATGTACGGTAGAGCTAGCCCACCATCACATTAAAAATCAAGTTGCTGATATGAACGTACAATGGCTAAGTCTTCCTGGGGATTTGACATCGATTATCCAGAATCTACTCCAAGCTGTATCAAGCATGGAATTACATGGGTTAACTATGTGATTTTATTTAATTTCACTTACACTGCACATACAAGACAACCATAGTAAATATACGTATGGTCCCTGTTAGGTAATGCTTGTACATGACCTAAAATAATTCTAAAACTATTACGAAAGCCACATGACAATCATGGTAAAAGCAATCTTATTTATTTAGCTGCCTAACGTTCCACAAATAAAGTTCTAAAACTTTTATTTCTGACACTAAGGAATCTAATGGTTAATAAAGACTATCAAGTATCAGCAATCACTTTGAATTCAGATGTTGGTTTGCTCCTGGCATCAAATATCGTCACATAAGTTCCCGGAAGAAAAGGTGCGGGAATAGCCACGCATCAGTGCGTCTAGCTGATTCAGTGTTTTATAGATAACTCAGATTGAAATCATTCATTCTTATTGGTTGAGTATCAAAGTATATACAACTCTAATTGGTAAAGTAGATTTTCATCGGCTCAACACTCTAACTTAATGTTGTGATGATTTTGTACATATGTAGTACTTAAATGTCATTACAATTCTTTTGTGTACACATATGATCATAAAATTTGCCAAATGTTAGCAACACTGTGATTATATATATTGTATATACAAGTTATTTTTATAATAAAAAAAATTAACTTCATGTGCATATACAACAGCCTAAACATGGCACGAAGAGGCTTCGCTGTCAAAAAGCAGTTCGTCTTGCAAGTATTAAGCAATTGCATAGCATTTCCCTTAATTTAACACAATCGCTCACATAGACCTCAGACTGCATTCGTCCACTTAAACCACATCAAAATCCTGTGCAATAACGAGTGGGTGAAATACTCCTTTTAGAGAACTACAGAATCCGCGAAGTCAAACTTTGAGTCATTGCTTCTTCAACCGTTAATTTGTAGGAGCTTCGAAACGAATAAAACCTGTAGGCCCAACTAAGTTTTACATAGGTTGCCAGTAGGTATAATTTCCCCAGTGCCTCAATAACCACTTAAATTCTAACATTTTAAATCAGGTGATGTGAAATATAAAGCTCTAACCCTGTTGAGCTGTATACTGCTTTTCAATGTGTCAACTTAAACTAGACCTAACTTACGACATGAACAAACGAATTGACTCCAGCAGTTACGAGCAGATGTAGATTATATGACAGCTACGAACATAATCCTATCAATCTTGGTATTAACAGTCGCGTACGAAAAAAAGCGTTGTTTACACGAAGGGATAAATAACTGATCTGGCAAAGATTAGGTTTGGCTGGTAATTACAGTTCTTGCAGTACACTGGCTGATGAGATACACAGTAACGTCATAATGACTATCAAGCTTCGTTCGACCATTAGTCTATCACCAGGAAATAGTTCGATGAAGGTATATGAAACAATATTCACATTTTTAAAGACATCTACTATCTACAGACATTCTTAGGCCTAGGTTTAGTCTGTCATGGTACTGACACGGACAGATTCTGAACCAAATTCAACTAGTCTAATTATTCATTCAGATTCAGCCTTGTCAGTACATCACGTCACTCTTATATCTGTCCTTTTCATAAAGCCACCGTTCGTGAACTTGTCCTCGAAAAGCTGACATCGAAAACAATGAAAATAACCCCCTGGGGGCTCAGCTCCCTCACAACAAACTCACCTCCTCCTCCATGAGATTAAAAACTCCGTTTAGTCGCAACGCCAGCGCGCGTTTTCTGTCATTTTCACACGTTGGCGTCCCGATAAGGTATACCTTTAGACGTATTAAACCGATAGATAGCACTCCGTTTTCCGGATGAGTTAGCGCAAATATTCACTACTGTATCGGAGGTCTTAACAACGAAACCTCAACACGCCCACACCGGCCCGGCGGACAGCGCAACTGACACCTTACACTCACGGCTACCAGATCATCACTGAGGAAGGGAGGGACGACCAGAGACGCTACTCCCAACTGTCGAATTAGTACGATAGACCACGCCCCCTTCCTCTCTTCCCCCATTCTCCCACTCCACTCCCATTCATCTTCCGTCAAAGGGACGATGCGCACGCTACGTAACAGTTCACCGAAGGTATTTTTTGTCATTTATGTATTATTTTTGACGAAGCATCTGGCCTAGTAAACGCTACTTCTCTTTGTCAAAGAGATGTGCCAAACATAACGAACGGTGTAGAGGACACAAGAGCTTATGCAAGAAGTATTTTGATATTGTTAGCGCTATTCTGCACATTAGTCCAAAACACAACTGCCCTTCAAAGCTTCTCTCAGTGGTTCTTGACACGTCCTAAAACTTTGATAGCCGTTGTCAACGAAATATCCTGACGAACAGCGTCAGTTTGGTAACTGGCAGCATTCAGATTTAGGTTATGCTACACACAGGTTTATTGAATACTGATGGACAGAACCTTCACTAATTCATAACTTGCACGATTCGTGACTGTCGACGTTACTCGTCTGCGCAGCGCATAGGTCATGGTTTCAGAAACACACGCACACAAAATATCTGAATGGAAAAGACAGTGTTACTTCGGGCATATTTGTGCTTTAAAACACAGGCACACACTTGAAGAATTGTCTGTGTGAGAATCATGATTCTGCAATGTTTTAATTGCAAGCTCATGATAGCTTAGAAGACTTGACTTATTTTTGCAAAAATATAGGGCATTAATATTTGAATACGAACTTTGTAAAAGTAACATTAGCTATCGTTACTTAACAATGACATGTGTAAAATAAAATATTTTTCACTGTGATCTGTACAAATCACATTAAAATGAATCTACCATTTATTCTCAAAGAATAACCGGAATAATCAGCATTTTAAAACACCGTTACTGGAAAAAAAAAACTAAAAACAGATGGAGTATTCTCCTTTGCAATATTTGCACAAGTAAAGAGTCTCGAGGGAAACATGGAAAATAATGACAGGCATAAAGAAGAAAGAAAAAAGGCAGTAAGCACCAGCGCATTACATATACGAGTAGTAGACGGAATCACGCAAAGACATTTCCTGCCTGCTTTACCATCATGCAAAAAAAGTACCCAGTAGTCGTGGCGATATTGAAGTCACTCATGTGTGCGTTAGCGTGGCACTTGCCCTAATCAGCATGTAATCAACCCTAATCTTGCACTGATACGAGAAAATAAGGACTATTTGGAGCAAAGTTTGTTGGCTAGATACTGCAAAATGGCAGAATCTTTTGCTACCGTGCAAGATAAGTGTCCTTCACGGTGTACTAGTAGACTATCTCATTTTGTAATATCTTAAACATAAAACATCCACACACACATGTTATAGAAAGAATAATATATCTTGGTCCTAACAGGTCTGTAGTGGACATTTCTTGACGAAACGCCTCCATCATCAGAAAAATTTATCATAAATATGATATATTCTGTGGAACTCGTACAAAAGCTGTGACGTACTTCATACGCATTGATTTTGTATGAATACATTGTACCTCATTCTTATGTTCATTGTCGATGGCAGAGCTCCGTTCTTAAGAAACGTTCAATAAATTCCAAATAACTCCACGAAATTGTATTTCTTCGTTGAATTACAAAGGCGCAAACCTTGAAGCCAAATAACGTGTTCTGATGTTAAACACCAAAGACAAAGTAATACATTCAGTGTTCAATTTTTAAACATGAATGTGGCGAAAAGTAACAAGAAGCGTTTGACAGTGGGTCAAAGAAACGTTTGACAGTGGATCAAAGAAACGTTTGACAGTGGGTCAAAGAAACGTTGGACGTGGGTCAAAGAAACGCTGGACAGTGGGTCAAAGAAACATTTGACAGCGGGTCAAAGAAACGTTTGACAGTGGATCAAAGAAACGTTGGACAATGGGTCACGGAAACATTTGACAGTGGGTCGAAGAAACGTTTGACGGTCGATCAAAGAAACGTTTAACAGTGGATCAAAGAAACGTTTGACAGTGGATCAAAGAAACGTTTGACAGTGGATCAAAGAAACGTTTGACAGTGGATCAAAGAAACGTCTGACAGTGGATCAAAGAAACGTTTGACAGTGGCTGAACAGGATCTACACTTAAAACATCTCGTAATAAAATTAGTGAAATTTACGTAAGGAAATAACCTCATTGTTAAAAAGAAATCAATAGAATAAAAGTGCAATCTCACTTTCTCCTTCTCCCTCTTTCAAAAGCCATATAGGGAATGTTATCATTCTGCGAGAGACGTACCGAGAACCAATGGGAAATGCGACTGGCGCCAGACATACCATTTGTATTTCTCTTCGAGACTCTTGCAGAGAAAAAGATTTCTGCTAAATTCATGAGCTGTTGGTTTATTCTTTTATTCGTCATCGAACTGCAAAAGTCTTTTGTCCTCTTGCAGTGGCATCTTCCCACTGTATAGTAAAGCATGTCACCTCCTCATCATTTAAACACGTGGTTCTCGTCTATCAAATATTTCAGACATTGAAAAGCTCAGTACTGTAATAAATCATTCATAAGACCATAGTAAGAAAGGAATTATACACATACCAATGGATGGAGAGAGCTAGACATCGATTCAAGCTCACACGTAAAACGATGGTACATAAAACTTAGGTACTTTTCATTATCAGTGTTGCTGTACGTAACGAAAACTCCGCCACTGAGAACACAAAGCTTCCAAGAAAAATGGGTACATAAAACCCGTAGATACTTTCCATTATCAGGGTTGCTGTACGTAACGAAAAATATGTAAATCATCTAATCATAATTTCTTAAATTAGTTTTTGATGTTTTTGCGACAACAATAATTTGTCAAGGACACAAACGACAAAATGTAAGTTCAGGCGCCTTCAGTTCCGAGATGTATCACGGGACAATATTTCTGTAGCAAACGAATCTTGGACCCGATTTTTACACAATTACTTCCAATTTATAATGAAATTATCTATTCACGTCACGTAATTCTTCCCCAGTTTCCTAATGCGTTTACATTAGTTTTGTTTGAATTTACGGTTTGATTGAAGATAATGAGAGGAAAACACCCTCGTCCATTAAAATTCGACTGAGAGAGAGAGAGAGAGAGAGAGAGAGAGAGAAGACTCTTTGACCGGGAGGAAGCTGTGAGCCTGTGATACAACCAAATGACAGGGCGCGGACTTGAGACGGCAGGCAGCCGCGCATTAACCAGTGTAAGATCTTAGCTCAACAAACTCCCATCTCTTAAGGAGCTGTCTGAGCACTGCCAGTGGCAAGCATGGAAATAAAGCTAGATAAATGTCCCGGAAAAAACTATACGAATATAAAGCAGTGGCAGATATGAGACCTTATTCTTTTGATTTTTTTTTTTCAAAAGTTCCTCATTATTCAAGAAAGTAAAACGTTGTCTGTGCTTCTAAAGACACTTCTCATTTCCACTTTTTTTTTTAGCAAAATGCTCCTCTCTTTCTCTCTGCTCTCATTCGCTCGTCAGCTCTCTCAGCTCTCTCTCTCTCTCTCTCTCTCTCTCTCTCTCTCTCTCACACACACAAAAAGTTCACATTGTACAAAGACTGCATCATCAAATCAACTCTATGAAAGGGTAAGATTGCCTTTCTATACTTATAGTAGAGAGAGAGAGAGAGAGAGAGAGAGAGAGAGAGAGAGGAATTCTATTTTCTATCTATAGCAGCCTAATGTATCGTCTATCGTTAAGAGCATGGAAAAAATAAATAAAAAAACTTGAAAGGTTGGTATTTCTAGGCAGCCCATAAGAGCCATACCAACGCGCTATCTGCACGAAATATCGAAAAAACTTTCCACAACAGCGAATGGATTCATTCATTTCGGAAATAAATTAATCCAATATGAAACCCAACAAAAACCTATTACAGCCGCTAATGTGATGGATTTAGAATTTTCCATAAAAAAGAAAAACAGACGCAGGGAAAACTCACAAATAGTTCATAATTGGAAATGGTGATTTTTATAAATTGCTTATTTTGTTAAGTGCGTGGAAGTGATCATATAATTTACAAAGACGGCCTTTATTCAAAACAATAATTTAGAATGATGATTAATATTTTTGTATAGGGTTTTTTTAAGAGCATGTGAACGTTTTAATATGACATTGATAATACTGTTTTTATAGGCTTATTACCGAAACTATTATTTCTATTCTGGAGCGAATTATATATTGAAACGCGATTGCTACAGACTTAAAAGCCTTTTCAGATATTAGCCCTAATATTCATAAATGCTCCCCACATGCAGATTCCCTAATGCTGTTCGCAGGCTGCTTGGACTCGGATATTAAGCCTGTATATTCGCTTAAAACAGCTCCTGGGGAATTGAACCAAGACTTTTTCTAACCTTGTTCCAATACGGCGTGAGTTAATTATGAAAATTTGGGAATCTTTAATTTTGTTATATGACAGCACACACACACACACACATAATATATATACATATATCCGTAATTATTTATATATATAATAACCTATGGGCCATGGGCAGTATTGAGGGGGGGCGATGTCACCGACATCTTCAAAATAGTATTTAAAAGATGAGAAATCTAGACATAATGAAGATCAAAATAAAACAAGCGAAAAAGATATACCCGGTATTTATGAGAGAGAGAGAGAGAGAGAGAGAGAGAGAGAGAGAGAGAGAGGAGAGAGAAGAGTTAAGGAGAGGGAGGAGGAGGAAGGAGAGAGGAGAGAGAGAGAGAAGGAGGAGAGGGAAGGAGGACGAGAGAGAGAGAGAGAGAATGCTTTATAATAATTATAGTTTCATCACTACACAATTCTAAAAATGGGCCATGAGCACAAAAAAGGTTGAAAACCACTGTCTTAGATAAAGTAATCACAGGAAAATGATAGTAAATGCATTCTTCTTAGACCATTTATTCCATCAACAACAACGGAAAACCTTAGAATTCGTGGATTTTCATGAATATATATCCTCGGGATTACAATTCCCCTCACTTTTAATTAAGAAGAGCCAGCTGGAATTCTCTACGTTCCCTAAACTTAGGGAAGACTGACGATATATATTTACGAATACCCACGAATTCTGCTTTTCTATTGCAGTTGGTAGAATAACTGATCTCAGAAGAATGCATTTACTGTCATTTCCTGTGAATGCTGTATGGGAATATTATTTTTGGTACCGGATTTTGGAGGCAAAGGATGCCACTGGTGTGTGTGTGTGTGTGTGTGTGTACCTCTCTCACGTCCAGTCTTATACCACCGACATCTCGTTGGTCACGTTTTTGACCTTCAAGCGGTTCTTGAAGTTGGCCATTTTGTTTTCTGCAGGAATATCATCTCGAAAATAAACAGTTTCTGTCTCTCAAGAAACAGTATTGCCTTCTAGCATTTGCCGACATCCTTACATGCGGCCGTTTTTTACCATATGCGAGCTGTGAGATTGATGCTGCATGCATGAGCAGTGAATGTACGTGCACATATGAATAGTGAGTAATGCATTTGTATGCATCCATATATCCATAACATTGAATATTTATTTTTTCATTGGAAGGCAGACATATTATACAAATTCATTACTTTCTTAATTTGTTGTTTTTTTCACATTTGCCTGCGAATGCTTTGCAACCATTTCATTTTGGGGCGTGGCCTCTAACGCAATTTACAGCTAAACTCATTACACGAGATGAGGTGAGGGGGCGGGGGTTGGGGGTTCATTTCATGTGTCCGCAATTTATTTGGGGAAGGGTGGGTGGGCGAAGTTGAAATACTCTCACACTTGCCTTAAAATGTAAAAATAACGTTGCCCAGACATTTTGTCAGAGTTACTTCTGAAAAAAAATTCGATGGTGACGATTAAGTGAATGACCTCTTGTGCATTTTGTCACTGCAGACATGTGGCACAACAAAATGGAAACAATAGTTCTGGGGTACGAATTTACCAAGGGAATTACGCCCTGCAACGCAAAATAAATCCAACTCGACTTTGTTCAGAGAGAACAGGGTCGAAAAAATAATTGCGCAAAAATATATCTTTCTCTCTCGCGTTCATGGAGGACTTATAAACTACGTTTTTAAGTTATCTAGCAAAAAGGGAAAAAAGATTGTTGGCTTTAACATTAAATGTAATTTTATACTTTGCACTTGCCAGAGTCCGAGCAAGACTAAGTTGAATTTCGCTGTGTTTTTAATGGAAGGATGAGATCAAAGCCTTGCTTATCATGCTTCTGTATTTATAGGCTACGAAGTGGCTGGGTTTCTGGACGTTTACTACAGAATCAGCAGTTTAAGGAAGAAAAACACAGTAACTACTGTACTGTGTCTCCCTGGGGCCATCCTCTACTCTGGAAAACTACTCAGACCTTCGCGGTCCTGTGGCTATCTTAGATTCACATCAACCGTGCATGTGATGTCTAAGCCCGTCCCTTACGACGCTCCTGATTGGCTGTTGATAAGCCAATCACAGGGCTGCAAATTCTCAGTCTCTCGAGAGTGCTCACATAGGCAGGATACTTTTGAAATACGTATCCCTCAGGTGAGGTGGAATATACATCCTGTCTATGTGAACACTCTCGAGAGACTGAGAGTTTCGAGCCCAGTGACTGTCTTATCAACAGCCAATCAGGAGCGTCGTAAGGGACTGGCCTAGACATCAGATGCACGGTTGATGTGAATCTACTATAGTAACACGTTCCTTCAATTTGTACAAATGCAAAAAGAAGATAATCTTATTTCACAAGATGAAGTGGTGATCCTTGGCTAATATGTTCGACTTAACTTAATTTATCCAATATAGAGCATTAAGCATTAAATGTTTTTGTATATCTATCTATGTGTACTTATATACTTGTATAAATATAAAATACTTCAGGTACATGAGTAGAAAACATAAGCGCTTAAAAAGAGGATAATTATCCAATTCCTAATATATCCAACGTAGAGCATCAAGCATTAAATATTTTTGTATATCTATCTACCTGCACTTACGTATATACTTGTATGAAATACTTCAAGTACACGAGTACAAAACATAATGGCTTGCTTATTTGCCCCGACGAAAGCGTGCAAATGATAACGCTCTGGAACTACCATGAACAATGCTGAAAAACAGAATCGAAAAATAAATCTTAGTCTTCGCGAAATCCTCGAATACTGACTGCTTATTTACTTGATAGTGAGTGATTATTTACCTCACATGAATTTTAAAAAACGCCTGTTATTGCAACACCTAACTCTGGGTACCGAGAGCCAATGCAAGCAGGAAGATATTGACTCACCACCGTCGTTCAAATGAAAAACAGCCTTCAAGCATGCATTTGGAAATATGAATAATTCATTACTCACCTGTTTAATCCGAAGGCCAGCCATGGAATAAAGAAGATGAGGTTAGGTAATCATAAGCCTGCAAAAGCGAAAATAACATTAATGTTGATGAAAGATATGATTAATTCTTGAATGACGTCATACAAACATGAATACATAACAGTGGTATTACAATAATTCAATTTTACATTACGTGGTTAATAAATTACTAAAATTCTTAAATTAAACAATAAGTTTCATTGCATATTAACGGACATCGACTAAAAACATCCAATGCATTGCAAAAAACATGACAATTTTGGCAATAAGGAATAGAATATCAATAAGGAAATTCATTACCACACTTTGCCCTACGTGGTAACCAACTAGTCATAACTGACACTTGCACTACTTATAAAGTACAAAGCACTTTCACAGATCGGTCATTGTAAAAAAAATAATGATCCGACCTTTAGCTTACTCGATGGCGTGCTAAATTCTACGGTCACATAGAGCGTTGTTTCACCAACGAAAATTAAAATGAATGCGCTATAATTTATTAAAAATAATTTTTCTGTACTGTTTAACATGAACGTTATTTATTTTCTACATTTTCAGTCTAATGAATAAATCATAAATATCCTATCCTAAAATTCCTGTATCTTTAACTCGACGCGAAACACCTTTTTCAGACCTTTTAAGAAGCCCCCCCCCCCCCCCCCCCCCCCCCCCCCCCCCCCCCCCCCCCCCCCCAACACAAGAATAACAACAACAACAAAGTAGTTTGTAGGCATATTCCCCGAGTAAGCGAAAAAAGACATTCCACTTCCTATTTCCTGCGTCTCTCTCTCTCTCTCTTTTTTAATGCGCATCTGGCAGCGCCTTCGTTTCGGCTGGTCTGTCTTTTCTTTTTTCTCTCTCTGCTATTCTCTATTTTGGTATGTCTGTATCCCTAATGACCGCCTGTCTGCCCGTTTTTGCTTTCTCTCTCTCTCTCTCTCTCTCTCTCTCTCTCTCTCTCTCTCTCTCTCTCTCTCTCTCTCTCTCTCTCTCGGGGCAGTCCTAGTATTTATTATGCAGACACAAACAGAATTTCTAATGGGATCAAAATAGGCGGCAAAGGACTATTTTGCATATTTCATTACAAAGCTTCAATGTTTATATTTAATTACTTGTTTGATCGAAGTCTTAAATCCTAAACCGCTTTAATGTTTGCGATATGACTGAAGAGTAAAAATCTCCATATAAACATATGAGAGAGAGAGAGAGAGAGAGAGAGAGAGAGAGAGAGAGCTGCAACACATGAAAAGCAAACTTAAAAATGTATTATTTTCACCCTTACTATCTCCATTTGTTTATTATTGTCAAAGAAATGGTTAAAAGGAATAACAAAAAATTAACCACAGAAGAGAATGTACAATTATCAAGTTGATGTTAAAGCTTTAAAGGTAAGTTAAAAAGGATATTCCTAGAGAGAGACAGACAGACGACTTCATAAAAGAGGAGAACGAAGTGGTTTTTAACATGTTAACTGTCGTGGATCGAGTAGTTGCTATATTTAATTCGTACATGAAAAATACAAGGTTAAAGATAAGCCTGTGATAGGAGGGTCGCTAATTAACCTGCAAATCTGCGTGCGACAATTCTCAGATTAAGGAGAATCTCATATTGTCTTATCGGTTGCAGTTGGTAATTAGCCTGCTCATTATATTTCCGAGACAGCTGGTTATCGCAGGGTTGACGTCACCTATTGCAATTCTGTTCAGGTTATCCAGCACCAGTGATAAAATTGTATCTCGTCGATTGCCGAGATTTTCAACATTTCTCCACGACAAAATTTCTCGTGCATATGCATATTATGTCGTTTGTGTCCATTTTCAATCCTGGTGGAACAGCTACCTCTTCCTTGGGTTAGGTCACAATGGGGTTTTATGAAACAACTGAGTAAATAGACTCGAAGTTCAGATAAATATCAATGGGATTCCTGTATGAATCAAGAGTATAGTGCTTCTGGATACTGGCGATGCAATGCACGGACGGTAGTTTGCTTTGTTTAGAACAATCAAAGTGCTAGGATATAACAAAGCTTAAATATTGTCATTTTCATAATTTTTCTTTCCTGGAGTGCTTCCCAGTTTTACGAAGTCGTTTCGTATGGAATTTTTGGTAGTAACTTAGTCAAAGATGATTTTGACAAATATGAACATACGTATTTTGAAAAAGATGAAATATGTTCGAAGATAAAAGTGACTACTATGAAATTCAGGGCCTCTGTAACACGGTTTTTTGGATTTTGCTCCTTATCAAAGCATCGGAGGTAGCTGAAAGTTGACATATGTATATTTTACAACTACACACAAATTTTGTCAGCATTATCAATAACCTAAACCCGATAGTTTTAATTTTTATAGAGTAAAAATGATCTAGCCGACGCCATGGCCAATGATTGCGAGCCAAGAGTCGAAAAACATTCATTATGTAAGCAAGGTAAACATCGTTTTACGAAATGTTGCCCCGCCCATCCACTAGACAGAAATCCATTCACCTTATTCCATCGGCTCTGAAACCCATAGTAGTCAAGAATGGCTAACAGAATTTGGAATTGTCCCCGTGGTTGCAAAACTGCATTTGTCTTACGACTTGCAACTTTATACAGTCAAGAGAAACCCCGTGGCCATACAGTCTGAATAGGTAATTATTCAGTTTCTAGTTTAAATCCAATGTTTATGGTCTGATTTGTATTTAGCGTAACGTGATTATAATACTTGTAATGTCATTCAGGATTTCGAACATTTCCATTAACTATTCACTATGCCACCAAGAGAGAGAGAGAGAGAGAGAGAGAGAGAGAGAGAGAGAGAGAGAGAGAGAGAGATGAGAGAGATTGTATGTAAACAGTCTTTATATAAAGCTATTTTTTGTTAAAATAAGATTTTTATCCAAAGTAAATACAAGCTTACTTGTGCTAAAATCTCCAGCAGACCAACGGATCATCCGATATAATTTTTTTCGTCTTCTTTAGTCTGTACGACCAGTTGGGTATAAAGACTTTATGAATGGCGGAACGATACATAGATGTGGGTGAGGTATCTGTCCTAGCGTAGTAATACTACTGTAGCAGTAGTGCCGCAAAATTAGTAATAGCAGCAATATACGTGAATTAAACGTTTAGGCCAACTGCTGGGATTTGGGATCCCTGAGGATCATTTAGCACTTACAACTACTCGAGAAATGAGTTTTTATAGCCAGAAGTTAGATTTTCTAATACAACAATGGCCATGATAGCATTCATTGTTATCCTGAATTATAACGAGGCCAAAGTGGGTGGAGCCTCATGACGTCATCATTCTGACGATAATTATTGGTGAAGGTTTAAAGCCAAAATACGATACCGTCTATTTTTTTTTTTTTTTTTTTTAGTAAATAGGTAGATAGCCGATAAATAAAATTGCTTGACATTGGATACAGCAGTTATCAAATCAAGCTTGTCTACTATGTCTTTGAAAATTACCAACTATTCCCTACATCTTGTCAATCTGATTGTGACCTATAAAGTAGATTATAATTTCTTAGGACACTTATTTTGGGAGTTAGACTAATAATCAAAGTGTTTTTGTATTTATTAACATATTTTGTTGGTTTGTTCATTATGACAATTATCAGTGGAGAGGATTCAGAGTTCTTAAAGGTGTACTGCTTTGCTTGTATTTAAATTTTTGTCATTGTTGCCAGAGGTATAGCCTTCGTTACGTATAGCCAATCATCCATCGAGAAAGAGGGAAGAAATGCTGTCATAAGATACGTAACGAGTGCGTTCGAAACCTTATCCCTGAGTAAGTTGGCCCGTCTTCAAAAAAGGTCACTTTTACATTATAAGTACCAAATTTATTCAACCTACGTAATGCAGAATACAGTCAAAATTTATGTGTAGATATAATGTGTATTCTGAATAAGCGTTATATCTATGAAATGCATACATAAAAAGTTATTCCCAAAAAACCGCGTTACAGAAGCCCTGAATCTCATAGTAGTTTTACGTAAATAAAATAATTTTAAATCTAAAAAATATGAAAATGCGTATTTTGGAAGATACGAAAATACGTACGAGGATAGAAGTGACTTATTTTAAGAAAATGAAATAATTTTACAATTTGTGGTATTCTTGGTCATTCCCTGCTTCTATGAATGCAATTAAAGGGGAATTTTAATAATGAGAAAGAGACGGGATTTTAATCTGCCGGGAAAAAAAAATTGTCCATAACGTTCTTATTTATATCACATAATCAACGCTTGCAACAAGTATAAGAGGCCAAAGGAGAGAGAGAGAGAGAGAGAGAGAGAGAGAGAGAGAGAGAGAGAGAGAGAGAGAGAGAGAGCTGGACATTCTTTTTCGAGGATAATCCTACCTAGCAACACGAGTCGGCTTTCGACTCCCGGTGGCGTCATGTTCCTCAACAACCTACAACTCTCTCTCTCTCTCTCTCTCTCTCTCTCTCTCTCTCACTAGCTTCCCTCACGTCCTAATAGGATTTTCATCCATTACTGAAGGATACCGCCTCTCGCACAGATTGCAAACATCCTTTCACCTCTCTCTCTCTTACCAGCATTTCTTCCTGCTCCTCTCCTCTCCCCCCAGTCCTTGTAAACTAACACGACTACTATAAGAGCCTTCTGAACCTCTCGCAGCAATTGCGACGAGGGGGGAATTCTTAACACGTCAGCGGAAGTTCAGTTTGAGATGTTAGCCCAGTTATCCTTTACTTGCTTTACAGGTTCCTTTTGCCAGAAATGTTATTGGCATGGTCACACTGTAAGCCACCCGTGATCAACTGGATAAGGATGGACTGGAGAAAGTTCGTAACAAGGTGATACATGCATACATACATGCATATATATATATATTATCTATATATATATATATATCTATATATATATATATATATGTGTGTGTGTGTGTGTGTGTGTGTGTGTGTGTATATATATGTATATATATATATATATAATATATATACTATATATATACATATATTATATATATGATATATACTATATATATATATATATCACTACCAGCATCCAACCTCACCTGGACTCTTTCCTTTCTTCAACCTCTTAATTACTTCATTACGTACTCATCAGAGAGAGAGAGAGAGAGAGAGAGAGAATATTTACTTTGTACTATGAAGTGAAATAACGTTTTTAGAAATATATTAGCATAATCGAGGGACATTCTCCCGGAAAAGAAATAGAAGATCAAATCGAATCATCCTTCACAGAATCGCTTCGTAGGAAAGAGAAACAGAAAATAAGGATTCTAAAACATTAACGAAAAAAATAAATAAAGTCCAGCCTTTACAGAGTAACTGCAAAATCAAATGAATTAATTCCGATTAAATAAAAAGACGCTATATTATATCGGCTTAAGAACATTCAGTGAATGGTGATTTATTATTATTATTATTATACCCTCTCATAATTTCATTGGTCACTAAAATGGTTTTACTTATTAAACACGACACAATTCAAACGAATGTTAATTGAATAATTGGCAAATGAATAAACGAATTAAAAGATAGTTAAAACATCAGCGTCCACAAGTTTTCATTCATTAGAATACCTGTAATCCTGGTTATATATGACAACGATAATCAAATTTGTGACGTTGCCAAGTTTAAAGTGGAAAGCCAAAATGAAATACCTTAATTAACGATGAAATAAATTTCAGTGTTAAAAACTTTCTTCTAACTCTCATTTTATGCTATAATGCCGACTAAACCATATATAGAATGAAAGGAACGATAATAAAAGCCGATAGTGAATAACGCTAGCGTTATCCTTGTCTTATTATTAACTAACACGTTTTCTTACTCATCGCCCACCACAGAAAACGATATTTGAGGCGTGATGCTGAATTTCACCGGTAACAAAAGAAAACTGATGCTTCTCTTGGTTTCTATCGCATCTCCGGTAACGCCTAAAAAAAATTAACACCAATTCAATGATTATGTAATAAGTATCATGTCAAATGTAAATTTCGTTGCATTAGATACAGAGCGATATCGCACCATTCAAATCTATTTTGACTCTCATATTCCTTTGAGCAATGTAATGATTTATACATATATACTGGGTCAAGATCGGTTTAAGGTGTTGAAGGAAGCTTAGGAACACCATGAGAGCTTTTATGAGACTTGACCTCAGTAATGATTTAAAATACAATTTCTGTAAATATATCGTAATGAGGGTGAGAACTTCCTACATGTTAGTTTGCAAATACATTGTGATGCTGGGTTTGATCAATTCTTGCAATGATTTTTCGTATATGTGTCTACAATACACTTCTTTTATTTAAAAAAGAAAAAAAAATTTACATAATCCTTCCAATTTACAGGAATATGCTTTGAAAGATAATGGTATTTCAGACCTTTACAAAATGAATGTAGCAATAATAATAATAATAATAATAATAATAATAATAATAATAATAATAATAATAATAATAATAATAATAATAATAATAATAATAATAATAATAATAATAATAATAATAAAAATAATGAACTAAGGAACCTCCGTAACGAGGCTATAATATTGACAATCAAAAGTCCCAGTAGTGTTATAATATATTATTGTACAATGGTAAAAATTCAAGGAGAGACTTTCGGATACCGCTCCGTATCCCTCTTCAGTCCTACTTAAGAGGGATACGGAGCAGGGTCCGTCGGGGAGACGTTCCTTTCGATGATGTTACGAAGGGCTCGTTCGTCCTCTTTCTATTTCTTGTGAAATACTCCCTTGTAAAAGAGTGACGTCTTTTTTTATCATATCAATAAATTAGTATTTCTAGAAAACATTTCTTTAACCAAGGTATGAACATCGGCCAGCTATTAGCAAATATCAGCCCTGATGAGACGAGAATAATAAGAAGAATTGAAAAGACCATATATAAAATCAATTCCACTGATGCTGCCATCATCTTTAACAAAACTAATAATAATAATAATAATAATAATAATAATAATAATAATAACTAATAATAATAATAATAATAATAATAATAATAATAATAATAATAATAATAATAATAATAATAATAATAAAATGCCTATGATTGTGACTTGTTCCAACCCCTACCAAGGATTATCTCAGTTTGCCACATCAATTACTAGCTAAAAAAATGCTATTAAGATGGGCATAAACAACGCTACTTTAATAACGTATATGATATTACCTCGACCATTTGGATTTACCCCTTTAATATGATAAGAGTATTTGCTTGGCAAAAATAAATCACTGCAGAAAATATTCGTAATGTTAAGAACTCTTATTCTGATGAGATATTTAACAAAAACAAATTTTTACTTTGAATTTAAACTATTTTGTCCAGGCGTTTACTGGGCCTTCCAACAAAATTACTTTTATTACGATAGCTTGTAGGCTAAAGAGTAAAGTTTACCAGCAATACAGACAATAAAAAACACTTTATTGAGGGGATAACTGAAAAACGAACGTAAAAATCCAAATTTATTACAAGAAGTTACCTGCACACATCCTCGAATTATTGGCTGAGGGCACAGTCACATACACTCCCATTCAGACTCACACCTAACCTTCACTCAAATGATAGTTAGAGGGAAAGTGTCGAGGAGAAGAGAGAAAAAACAACTTCCGTACTAAGTCAGTAATAAGTGAGAGATTAAAGAATGAAATTCTTAACCTAAGTGAACACAATATTTACAGTAATGTACCATTACATATATATATATATGTTCCCATGGTACGGACAAAAACACAATCCCAGCACTGAAGCAGTTTAGCAAACTAGTGATAGTTTCGATGGCACTCGGGCTTTAGTCGTCCCAGGACACTATTGCCCAACCACAAGGAAAGGAGTCTATTCTTGGATAAAAAGAACACACATAATCGGAAGCTTACTCTTCTTCACGACCAAAAGGCCTCCTAGCGACTCTCAGAAGATCTCGAGACAACGGCCGTCTGTAGGATGATTCTAGAGGCGTCACCATAACTAGTCGAGAGGACTCAAGACGTGGACGATGACGATGGTCTCGGTAGCACTTTGAAGCACGAGAACGCAACCGCAGCCACAAAAGGACATTGATGCTTCAGCAGCAGACGAGTCCACTCGAAGCAAGACTTCCAAAAAAATATACGTAGCAGAGCAATGGTGCAAGGTGGTGATCGCCACACTCATCAAAAGGCCGTGAAAAAGGGCGAGAACTTCTCTACAGGAGAGCCGAAAGCAATCTTCCCTCCATCCAGACGAAAAATAAGTAAATCGCCTCTTAAATAGTCCAACGTGGCATGAGGCAGATGAAACTACCAAAGCACTCGTACATGAAAGTAAAGAGAACTTTTCATGGGCGGAGTACCAATTAGCAAATAACAACATTCGGTGGGGGACGCGCAACAATACATAACTCGAACCAAGAATTCGAGGCTCAAATGAACTGATAAAATATTGACAACAATTAATAAACAAATGTTTACTTTAATGGAGCCACGAGATAAAACTTAAGTATCTGATATTACAGTAAGTATTAGGAATAATTAAGTACATTTTCCAGATAAGACACTGTTGCTTTGTGCGGTATAATATATATATACATTATATATATATATATATATATATATATATATATATATATATATATATATATATATCATATCTGATAGAAGGAGCCCATAAAAACACCAAAATAGAGAGAGAGAAATACTATATTTCAGAGACTGCTGTCTCCCTCTTCAGGTAGATGAATGAGAAAGGTTACAGAAAAGGTGGTATTTATACCAAGAGGTCCATCCACAGGTAAGTCAATTTAGGTCACTCCCACTGATAATCGTCCTTTAATCTTCTTAAGCGTCGGTTGAATGAAAACCTGGTCGACAATATCTGAATCCCATGCTTCCTTTGAGATATTCATTACCTGCCTCTCTTTGATCAAGGCCGATTCCATCATTTGACTCTTGTACCGGCAGTTGCTGCTATAAATCATATGTGATAAATTCCAGTTTATACTATGGTTATATTCATTTAAGCCTTGACGTAGATTCCCTGTTCACAAAAGTACCAGTACAGGACGTTCTTAACTTTTTGAGGGAAAAACTATCCCCTGATTCAGATCTTTTCCCATTGGCGCTAGACAAAATAATAAAGTTAGTTGAATTATGTGTATCTAATAACATATTTTCATTCGGGGAATCATTCTGTAAGCAAAAATTCGGGTGTAGTATGGGTTGTCCTTTAAGTCCTGTTTTAGCCAATCTGTACATGGAATACTTTGAAACTACAGTAATAAATGCAATAAAGCCCAAGAACATGCTGTGGATGAGATATGTAGATGATATTCTAACACTTTGGGATAATAAATGGGGCAATTTTAATTAATTCTTTTCAAAATTAAACGCATTAGTGCCCAGCATCAAATTTAAAGTTGAATGGGAAACAGACAACAAAATTCCTTTTCTTGATGTTTGAATAATCAGAGACACGACAGAATACAAATTTACCATATACAGAAAACCAACGTTCTCACTATAATACATTCACTACTTCAGCTATCATGACATTCCTATCAAGATAGGCGTAGCCAGCAATCTATTCTTAAGAGCCTTACAAATTTGTTCTCCAGATTTCCTGGAAAAAGAATTTGAACTAATTCGTAAACAGTTTTCGTCTTTAAGGTATCCTGACCATACAATTGAGAAAGCAATTCCCAAAGCAAACGTAATTTTCTACCGATCCCCTCAAGACAAGACCAGAGACACACCCAACAATAAAATTAAAATTCCACACCTGGACAGGATTAAGACGGTGTCCCAGACCCTCGGAAAATCTAACCCTTTTGCATTTACTTACCCAACTACCTTAGCCAAATCCCTGATTAACGTCTAACAAAAGACATCCCCCAAGGACACAGGCATTTACGAAATCCCATGCCTGGACTGTGACCAATCTTACATCGGATTTACAGGAAAATCACTTCCCCAGAGATTAATACAACACAAACGGTCAGTTAGGTATGGACAACAGAACTCGGCTATTTTCAACCATCTAAATGAACATAACCATAGTATAAACTGGAATTTGTCACATATAATTTATAGCAGCAACTGCCGGTACACGAGTCAAATGATGGAATCGGCCTTGATCAAAGAGAGGCAGGGAATGAATATCTCAAAGGAAGCTTGGGACTCAGATATCGTCGACCAGGTTTTCATTCAACCAACGCTTAAGAAGATTAAAGGAAGATTATCAGCGGGAGTGACCTAAATGGGCTTACCTGTGGATGGACCTCTTGGTATAAATACCACCTTTTCTGTAACTTTTCTCATTCATCTACCTGAAGAGGGAGACAGCAGTCTCTGAAATAGTATTTTGGTGTTTTTATGGGCTCCTTCTATTAGATGGAATTCTGTTATAACAGAACATTTTTACCAGTCACACACGTACACACACACACACACACACACACACACACACACACACACACACATATATATATATATATATATATATATACTATATATATATATATATATGTGTGTGTGTGTGTGTGTGTGTAAAGAATAATTACATAATAAAAAGTAATGTGAGAACATTACTTCAAAGTAGAATATGTCACGCAATCAGGTCAGGGGTGATACAGGATGCGTGTGATCCTTAGCTAAGCAAAATAGATAAACATCAACAACCTCTTTCTGTGGGAAACCTACTTCTTCTCATGGGTTGACATGGATTAGCCTAGATAAGGTTATGTTCGTTCGTATACCTGTATCTTTTGATTAGGGTTGCTCGCCTATGATTTGTATATGAATTTGTAACACTCACTTCCTCTTCATCTCTCGTCTCATATAGACCTTCAAGCCTTCTCTGCAAAGCTATCTCAAGATGTAGCTTTTTGAGAATATAATTATATTTTGGTACTCTGTGTTTTCACGACTTACCCTTCACTCAACTTAATATGAATATCGAGTTCAGAGAATATCTTCGCAGTTCAACTGAGAGAGAAAGAGACGGAATGAGAGAGATGTCATAACCCACAGATATTCGCCGCGAATCAAAATTATCAACAGGTAGTCCGTTTGTAAAAACGGCTACCACTATATATATATATATATATATATATATATATATATATATATATATATATATATATATATATATATATACTATATATATCATATATATATATATATAGATAGATATATAATAAATAAATTTGTAAGTATGTGATAGTGTGGAAACCAATAAATATTTCGTTTTAGTTTTCAAATGTGATTGATTAATATAAACAAATTTCCAAAGATCTTTAAGAAAAAAAGTACGGTTCTATATACGTGAGATGAAGAATTACTGTCCCCTTTTGAATAATGGGAAAATCCTGAGATATGAGAGATAACAAAAACAACACGAAAAAAAAGAACAAAAAACAAGAAACGATCAGATCGAAGGAATGTTTGATACGGCAATGCCATGGGTATGGGGTACTTTATCATTCAGTTTTTACGGCTTACAAATGTGCATATTCTCTAGAACTGGGTATCAATATTTCCCACGCGGACCTACAAAAAAAAAAAAAAATAAAAAAAAAAATTAGGACCCCTCCCCCCAAGCCCCCACTACCATCCCCAACCCCCTACTTCTGAAATGGTGATTGACCCCTCAGCTGAATGAAGATTGGAGGCAGTTCATTTTCCGTAAACTGATCCATTACATTGGGGTCGTAAATAGAGGGATTTTGAGAGAAAATGCTGACCACTTGTTGCTAGTAGCGATATTATATATATATATATATATATATATATATATATATATATATATATATATATATATATATATATATATATATATATATATATATATCAAAAGAAGGATCCACGGTAACACTCTTGTTTAGCAGGACGAAGTGTATTTGTATAATTATTAACAGAGCTTAAAGCTTTCGTCCATCCTTCTGTGGACTTGTTATATATATATATATATATATATATATATATATATATATATATATATATATATATATATATATATATATATATAATGTATACATAATATTTATATATATATATATATATATATATATATATATATATAAAATCATATATATATATTATATTAGATATAGATATAGATTTCGTCTTTGACACAGAACCACTCGATATTGTTCTACCTCCACTTTCAGGCATTCATATTTCAGAATCCATTATCTTCATAACCTTATTTTTTCTTTTATACAACAATGATGTATCTGCCATTTTTCCATAGTATATATTATACTGCTGAGAGACATATACATTTTTGACTGCAGTTATTTTTAGGATTCATGTGACATTTTTTATAAAATCCCAATTATTGGACCACGTTCTTTCTGTCTAGTTTTTAATCATCTCGGGCGAAAAAGCATAAAAAATTTTTACATAAAAAAACTAGGAAAAATCTATCTCTTTTGATTTCACGGCGTCATTATTTTCGAAATCACCGCGCACACAAAAACGAGAACTAATCTTTTCAATTTTTGCCTGCTTTCAGAATTTGCTGGCCAGAATTTTTAGGTGGTGAAACTCCAAAGGATTTTCAACGGTGCAAAGGGAGTTCTTTTTCAAAGGATGGTTTATGGAAATTGTCGTGATGGAACGAAACCAAAATGCTAATTTTTTTTGCAAAAAAAAAAAAAAGACCAGCAAATATATCAATATAAAATCAGTTTCAATAAGATATGGAATACAGCTTTTAGTTTGTATGTTTGTATGGCGTTTTTACTTTGGTTATTCAGCAATGGGACCAACACCTTTACGTGACTTCCGAACCTCGTCGAGAGTGAACTTCTGTTGCCAGAAACATACACCTCTAACACCTCAATGGAATGTGTGTGTGTGTGTGTGTGTGTGTGCGTATGTACACAAATCAAACAGAGACGTGCACAGTGGAAAAGTTATTTCATAGCTGCATGTAACTCGGAATGCTAGAAATGACTTATTATTTATATGAACGAGATACACTTGGCCCCAGATTACGAAAGCAAAGCTTATGAGTTTTAAAGCTCTCGGCAAAACCAAGGAGAACTGAAACGGCGAGAAGTTAATGAAAAGGCCACGAGTGAGAAGTCAACAAGTGAGCAGCGAAGGCTTATGAAACCATGCTTCGGGGAAATCTAATAAAAGATATTATGCTCTCAGGAGATGAAATATCTCCGTGCGAAGAATGTCGAAGCCATTCTGAGCGTCCGACCTCCTTTTGAAAGCGTATTCCTAATACGACATTCTTAAGAATCTTTTCGGGGAAAGAGTATTTCGACAAAATACAAAATCTCTTCTTAAGTCGCTCTCTTGGAGTAATGTAAACGCGAAGGGACGTTTCTTAAACAACTAAACAGAAATTTCGAGATGAATGATGGAAATTGAAGAAATCTAGGATTTTTGGTGGACTACAAGTGACTTATTTCATATAGCAAAACCAGAAACTTTCTTGAGAATTAATTTACGTCTTTCTCTTTCTCTTTTATCACTCCCCAGCTTTGTTTTTTTTTTCTCTCATTTAATTCTCTCAGTATTATGCCATTTAAACGGAATCACATGAAAAATAAAGAAACGATCAAGCACACAGACGAAACTCGTGCACAGATACGGGAGACAAAAAGTGATGGAAAAAATGTCATCATTAGCAAAAGACACTATACTCGGTTTTTTTCCATCTGTCCACCCGCCTGCGGTGTTTGCGTATGGTAACACTGCGTTCCGGTCTTTAGATAGTTATATTCAGCTTACATTCAACAATTATAATAATATCCTATTTCGAATATTAACGGTGTAATTCGCATACAGTAATTTATTATACCACTTTTCAGTTGCAAATGTACACCCAGATATCCTTTTATTTACCTAAAACTTAGCGTAACTATCTAAAGCCCAGGACGCAGTGTTGCCATACGCAAACACCACAGGCGGGTGGACAGATGGAAAAAAACAGAGTATAGGTATAAAATAGATTTATAAAGAAAAGTATTAAAACGAGCGCAAACCTCCGCTAAAAGCATTAAACAGTGACAGAATCACGGTCTAGAAATCTATCTAGAACGTGGACTGAATGAGCTTGAAGCAATGAACGTATGAATTAATTGTACACGGACAAAGCGGAAATAAAATTTGAAAAGGAATAGCACAAATATTTAACCCGAAAATCCCCGTCTTTTATAAAAGAAGACAGCTTGTTTCAAACACACCAGCAAGCAAATCTCTCCCTAAATTTAATCATTTCGAGGTCCCACTAGTGTATGTAAATGCCACGTTATATCAAGTTTCTTTACCATTTCTTGAGACTGTCCGATAGATTTTAAAATAAGACAAGGCATGATCCGACTTCCAGCTTACCTGGGGGCATGCTAAAATCTACGGGCAAATAGTGTGTTGTTTCACCAACGAAAATTAAAATAAATAAGCTATATTTTATATAAGAGATAATTGTCCCGTACTGTTTAACATGTACATTATTTATTGTTTACATTTTCATTCTAATAAATAAAACATTTAATATCCTATCCTAAAATTCCTGTATCTTAACAGAACACGAAACACCTTTACCAGACCTTTTTAGGTTTTCCATAGACCTTTCCTACCCCACCCCCAACAACAACAAAGTAGTTTGTAGGCTTACTCCCCGAGTAAGCGAAACTGCGGGGTCCAACATAAGAATTATTGAGGAAAAACCGATAACCAATTAAATGAAAGTCAATGAAAAGAAAAAGTCGGGTTAACAACGATAAAAAGATTTTGCAATCGATGAAAGAATCGGCGCCGATACTCGAAAAGCATAAATTAAAAGCACCAAAGATAAGAGCCACCTTTGATAAATATATCACAGACATCAATGGAGTAAAATCTAAACTTTAACTGGATTCGGTATTGCGAAAGAGAAGGGATAAATCTCATCATAAAATAAATGAAAAATAATGTAGAAGAAGCAAGACATCATAAAGAAATAATAATAATTAATTAATAATAATAATTAATAATAAATAATAATAATAAAGCCCCACGGGAAGGGCCCTGGTGCAAGACATCATAAAGAAATAATAATAATAAGAAACATCAGCTACCTTGCAGTAATAAGTGGTACAAGCACCAACCTGAGGGAGTGATAGAAACGATCAGGCAAAGATCCTCTGGGACTATGGTATCAGAAAGGATAGGGTGATACGGTGCAAACAGACCAGACGTGACGTTGATTGACAAAGTCAAGAAGAAAGTATCACTCATTGATGTCGCAATACCATGGGACACCAGAGTTGAAGAGAAGAGGGGGAAAAAATGGATAAGTATCAAGATCTGAAAATAGAAATAAGAAGGATATGGGATATGCCAGTGGAAATCGTACCCATAATCATAGGAGCACTAGGCACGATCCCAAGATCCTTGAAAAGGAATCTAGAAAAAAACTAGAGGCTGAAGTAGCTCCAGGACTCATGCAGAAGAGTGTGATCCTAAGAAACGGCACACATAGTAAGAAAAGTGATGGACTCCTAAGGAGGCAGGATGCAACCCGGAACCCCACACTATAAATACCACCCAGTCGAATTGGAGGACTGTGATAAAAAAAAAAAAAAAAAAATTATAATTATAATTATAATTATAATCAGTAAGACAGTTCACTCAATGTTGCAATAATACCACGGGACACCAGAATACATGGAAAAGAAAGAGAAAAAAATGGATAAGTATCAAGACCAGCAAATAGAAATAAGAAGGATACGGGATATGCCAGTGGAAATTGTACCCCTAATCATAGGAACACTAGGCACATCCCAAGACCCCTGAAAAGGAACCTGGAAAAACTAGATGACGAAGTAGCTTTAGGACTCATGAAGGAGTGTGTGCTACTAGGGCCGAATCCGCCCCCAAAACCCCCACCCCCTCCCAACCCACATACAGATGAAGAAAGCTTCTAGTAAGAAACTGAAGAGAAAAGCAAAGGAATTCAAGCAGCATGTTGAGAGAACAATGTCGGTTCGAGTACTAATCACCAGAAAGGAAGAAAATAAAAGATTTCAGAAAAGGAATAATATATCTCATATTGAAATAAAGAATCAGGATCAAAATGGACGCATTAAGCAATACCCATGTGATGAATACTTGTTTATTTTATTTATTGAATTTTTTTTTCTGTCTCAGTCATCCTATTCGACTGGGTGGTTTTTTACAGCGTGGAGTTCCGGGTTGCATCCTGCATCCTTAGGAGTCCATCACTTTTCTCGCTATGTGCGCTGTTTCTAATAGCAATTATTTCCATTATTATTGTGGGAAATTGTACCCATTATTATTATTGTTATTATTATTATTTTGTTATAGAGAATAGCAGCATCAATGGAAATGAATTTATATATGGTATTCTCAATTTTTCTTATTTTCTTCTCATCAGGACTGATATTTGCTTATAATTGGCCGATGCTCATAGCCTGGATAATGACTATGAACATTGGCTAGTTATTAGCTTGCTTAGGAGAGGGTCCCCTAACTTCATATATTATTATTATTATTATTATTATTATTATTATTATTATTATTATTATTATTATTATTATATTAAGTAATACCACAAGCAAGGACGACTCCATCCTACCTAAAAAAGGCGGAAGCATTCGAAACCCAATACCCAAATCTTAGCTCCCGGGAGAGAGCTTACGGCCGGATATTGAGCCTGGTCCGGGTCTGCTAATCTTGTGGAATTCGGATGATGGCTTTTAAAGGGAGTATGTCATCCACCTTTGCCGTTTTTAACCACGGCCTTGAAGGACTTGACAGATACATGGCAGTATCTCACGGGTGTTTTACAGTGAACCTTTATCTTAACGCAGACTATCTCGAGTTCTTCCCCAAAAAACTGAAAGGTGAAACGGAAGGAAAACTTCAAAGCAGATGCACTATGAAATAATTGCTAGGAGAGGGTGGATAGCAAGATGGAAGAAAGATGGTATGAACGGAGGTACAGTAAAAGGAATGAACGTGGTCGCAGCTAGGGGCCGAAGGGACGCTGCAAAGACCCTTCAGTAATGCCTACAGTGTGCACCCCGAGGAGTCCACTTACGGCACTATCCCCTACACGTAGATTAGGTTAGGTGACATAGTGAAGGAACCCCAAATATACCTGAAGTATTATAAAATACTGGGCCACACATATATATACATATATAATATATATATATATATATATATATATATATATATATATATATATATACAAAGTAACACCCACGAAGGAAAATTGAATCACTGGAGATGCTAAGTACTTTCGTCTTATTACAAGACATGGTCACAGCAATTGGTAATAAGACGGAAGTAGTACTTAGCATCTCCAGTGTTTCAATTTTCCTTCGTGGCTGTAAAATTGTCCGTATCATCATTACGTTTTTTATTACTTCGTGATTTAATATGTCACACTGTTTCAGGAACAACTAGATAACACAAAAAAATAATCGTTTCAAAAACATTTCGTTGCAAGACTGACCGGAATGCTATCAATTTCCGTTTCCTTAATCATTTGACGTCAAATTTGGTCAACCCCTCACACCAGAAAAGAGTCAGCGCACACTCACTAATAATAATCAAATAAACACGTTAATGGAAACATCCTTTCCTGACCGTCACAATATCAATGTGGTATTAATTTGCCAAAGGTGAAAGTTCGCCCCGGTAAGGTCAAGCACTTGTTGCCATATACCAGTCCGCGGTAACACGCGGCAGCTACGCTGGTAACGATAATGAATTCAATTATTACGCCATTATCACGGAAAAAAAAAATTTAGTATGAAAAAATAAACAGAAAATGTATCTCTTTTTAAATCTCACAATTAATGATGCGTCATCTTTTTGACGTCATAAACACGATGAGCAAAGTTTGTGTGTCAGTCTGTCGGAGCCTTGGCTCTCTCTCTCTCTCTCTCTCTGTATATATATATATATATATACTATATATATATATATATATATATATATATATATATATATAGTATATATATATATATATATATATATGATATATATATAATATATATATATATATATATATATATATAATATATATATATATATATATATATATAATATATATATATATATATATATATATATATATATATATATATATATATATATGTATATACACACACACTATATATATATATATATATATATATATATATATTATATATATATATATATAGTGTATATATATTATATATATATATATATATATATATATATATATATATATAGTGTGTGTGTATATATATATATAGTAGTATATATATATATAGTAGTAATATATAGATATAATATATATATATATATATATATATATATATATATATATATATATATATATATACTTTAAATAGGCAAAGGTGCAGAAATTATGGATTCAGATTAAAATTGGAATTATGCATAAGTATAAACGCCGAGGTAAACATTATACATTTATAAATCTGTGTGCGTCGTAATGAATGTGAAGTCATTACCATTACGTGCTTTGATAATAATAACAGGGCGTACTTGGGACGCGTGCAAGATTTTCTCCTCCCTCACAAGTTATAAACATTATATCCCCGACTTTTAACGTAAATTTAAGTGTGCTGAAATCTACCGTCAAATAGAGCCTAGTTTCACCAATGAAAATTAAAATAGATAAGCAAGCTATATTTCATTAGAAATCATTTTTCTGTACTGTTTATCATGCACATTATCATCTACTTTGCATTTTCATTCTAGTAAATAAATAAAAAATATCCTATCCTCTATCTTTAACTCAATGCAAAACACCCTTTTCATATCTTTATAGGCTTTTCCATAGACCTTTCCTACCCCCAACAAGAACCAGAACAACAACAACAACAACAACAACAAAAGTAATTTGTAGGCTTACTCGAAAATTAAGTTCAAAGTGACTGAGCTGAAAACAGTCTGGTTCAAAGTTTCAAAATTAATGAGCAACAACAGAAAATAAAGTCCAGAATAACTGAAATGGAAACGAGAATCGGCTGAAAAAGCTCAAATGATTCATTTTTGAAAACTATCGATAGATTTTATTGGTTATGACCATAAAGTAAATATAAAAAAAAATCCATTGGGCTCAAAAAGGTTACCTTATACCTATCCCTGATCCAGGTAAAAAATAAAATCTCTTTCATACTGTCTTATGTCTTATTTCTCATATTATTAATTTAATTTTTATTTTGATATTAGTTTAGTTATTTTCTCATCCTTCCAATCATCTCAAGACTTAACCCCATTTCGATGTTATCAACAGGTGGACACATCACCCCCCCCCCTCTCTCTCTCTCTCTCCTCTCTCTCTCTCTCTCTCTCTCTCTCTCTCTCTCTCTCTCTCTCTCGTGCTTTTACTTTGACTTTTTCATAATTTATGTTTTCCTGACCACGAGCTAGATGCACTTCCCAGGAGACGGGGCTCTGAAATATTAAGAGAGAGAGTATAGCAGAGAACCAGACAGTCTCACTTACACCAGAATTCTGATTTCTACCCAGCTCGAAAACGAACCCTGATCAAGTATTGAACTGGAGTAAGAGAGGGGCACAGACTCATGAATTTCTAAGAGTCTATCACTTGCTAATAAGGTTAGTAATTGTGTGGTATCTAGCCGAGATATTTATTAATAAAAAACGTTATATGCTTTCCAGGACTAACAGTCTTCATTGTCAAGTTTTCATCGAATGGTAGGGAACGTCGTGGGAACGTCGTAGTCCAGCTGTATTTGTATTTTTTAATAAATATCTCCGGTTCTGTATATATATATATATATATATATATATATATATATATATATATATATATATATATATATTATATATATATATATATATATATATATATATATATATATATATATATATATCTCAATTAGTCTTTATGGTATGTGTAACCCCATGAAATGTAAAAATTAACAACTTGATTAGAGCAAGGACCATTTTGAAAGTAAGACCTGTGGCCGTAATGAACTATTTCAAATAAATGTATATGCATCTTTAATCAAAACTAAGTATTTCTATAAATGCATATACATCTCTTCATGTCAAGCTTTTAGAATGTTTATCCACTGTCTGTTAAATCTAAAACTGGTTCAACAACAATAGTAAAGTGCGGATAGCTTGAGGCAAAATATAACACCTCCGGAGACAGGAGAATAGAAAAAGATCCCAAAACTACATCAGAAGGTAGAGAGAGAGATAGAGAGAGAGAGAGAGAGAGAGCGAGAGGAGAGACGAGAGAGAGATGATGCCAGACCTGAGAGGAGAGAGAGAGAGAGAGAGAGACGGGGGAGTAAGGGGAGCGTTTGTGGGGGCTTGGGGGCGGATAAGTAGCCTTTTATAGGGCAGTATTACAATCCTGGTGATGTGATTTCTTGAGACAGTTCAAACAGAAGTGGCTTTTAGTAGAAACTCTTCATCGTTGCTTCTAAAGGTAATAGCTGAATGTTCTGATGATTTAACGTTTTAATTTTATGCAAAACTCCCCACTTCTGCGCAATACACCCTCATGAATACATTAAAAAAAAAAAGTGTTGAAGAAAAAACGAGAGCACTTCGAATACTTCTCTCGAGCATCTAATTGCATTTATTTTAAGACGATTTTCCCATGAATGCAAACATTCTAGTCTTCTTCTTCTTCTTCTTCTTCGTCTACTTCTTCTTCTTCTTCTTCTTTTTCTTCTTCTACTACTTCATTTTGAGAGAGAGAATTTCCCTTCAAAATTATGATAGTGTACCTAATAGAATTTATTTTTAAGAAGATTTTCCCGTGAATGCAAACTTTCTAGTCTTCTTCTTGAGAGAGAGAATTTACTTTCAAAATTATGATAGTGTACCTAAAAGAATTTATTTTTAAGAAGATTTTCCCGTGAATGCAAACTTTCTAGTCTTCTTCTTCTTCTTCTTCTACTACTTCTACTTCTTCTTCATTTTGAGAGAGAGAATTTCCCTTCAAAATTATGATAGTGTATGTAATTGAATTTATTTTAAGATGATTTTCCCGTGAATGCTCACTTCCTAAGTCCATTTTTATTTTCAGAGAGAGAGAGAGAGAGAGAGAGAGAGAGAGAGAGAGAGAGAGAGAGAGAGAGAGAGAGAGAGAGAGAGAGAGAATTTCCCTGAAAAATTATGACACGAACAAGTGGAAGGATTTCCATATTAAGTGAGAGTACATGTTACCTGGCGGCTGACTTCCACTAAAGAGTGTTTAATGAACCCTCTTCTACCTTTCGCCACTTGTGCTTTATCACTCCTCTTTCCTCCCGACGGAAATTAAATGTTGAAATCCACTCTGTCATTTAATTAATGTTTCCCCCCCAATTCCGCTGCTGCTTTCCTCATCAGCATCCAAGATTCATTTATCTCGAATGCTAAATTACCCGTCCTGCCGTTTAGGAGGAGAGCTGGGTGGAAGAGAGAAGTGAAAATGCAATTTGAATGAAGGAACACTGCAGCTGTGGAAAGTTTTTGGTTTGGTTAGGAAACTAGAAGTCGAATGCTGTGGTGGCTGCGGTGCTGTTCTCCCTAAAGCCCTTCACTTTTAAGGCAAGTACATTTTTTGGGGTTTGGGGGGGGGGGGGGGGGGGGGGGGACCCTGGGGCCGTTTGGAGGAATAGAAAGTGCTGAGCCAAGTATCCTTTTGCTCAGTTCACAGGGTGATATCTGCAGTGACTGCAGATCTGTTTTTTTTTTTTCTTCCTAAAAAAAAATCAAATTTCTACAGTAAAAACAGAATTTTCCGCGGTGATAGCTTAACTGTTTTTAAACATATTTAAAACAACACAATTACCGAGATCCCTACAGCGATTGCAGAACTGTTGTCTCTCTCTCTCTCTCCTCTCTCTCTCTCTCTCTAATCTTTTACAGTAAAAACAGATTTTTCCATGGTAATAGCTAAATTATTTCTAAGCTTTTTATTAAAAAAACAATTACAGAGAAAAGTTATGCCTGTTTTTTCCTTGAAAAGGAAAGCCCACATAATATATATCACTGAATACTTTTCGCCTAGTGGCATAATTATCCTGGTAAATGACACATAAGTAATAGTTAATGAATTTACGTTGGTCAATCTAACGTTAACCTAAGGAGAAGGAAAATGAAGCATGTATTAAGAGCGAGATATTTTTTGTATGAAAGCAGCACATAAGTTTGTTGTTCATGACTCGGATACTGGAGTCTCTTTCTAAACAATTCAACATCACTGTCCAAATTAAGCCCATGCACAGTTTTCTTGTATCCATTTGGATAACTTTCAGGTCCGCAACTCATTTGAACAATTCACAGTCCTTACTTTCCACGCAGGAAAATTGACAAGAAACCAACTACATTTAGCCCCCATTACACCAAAGCTTTGAAATGACGTTAGTGAACAAATGATAATGCAAAGAATCATATAGACGTAGGTATTGCATGGAAACATACTACCACAAAAACAACAATATCTGTCCAAGTTTTTCCATTTAATCAATGTGCTGCATTGGAGCGCATGGAAGGAATTACTTGGACAGCCCTTCACGTTAATCTGAGCCATTTCCTCCTTATTCACAACTTTAAGTAGGATGTCTTCTTTAAGCATTAATATGTCAAACAGAACCCAAATCCTTGTTGCTCCAGAAGGTGTCTATCTCACTCGATCTCCATTTTCTGAATCTGTCAACAAACATCAAACGCTAATTAATGGACTCACACCCGTCTCACGCTCTTTACCTAATCTTCAATTTTATCTCTGGAATTAATGCGTTTAAAATGATGATCTTTAAAAGAGACTGTCATACCAAAATAATATCGGGTATATAGATGTACAGGGTGTCCATAAATTCCCAGTGCCATTGCAAATTTATTGCTCAGAAACCATATAACACAGAGTAATGCAGTTTTTTTTTTGTAGAAGGAAGTGTTCTAAATGTAAACTTGAGGAAATGTAGAACATTCTACAAAAAGAAAAGAAAAAAAAAAACTGCATTACTCTGTTATATGGTTTTTGAGCAATAAATACTTATAATGGTACTGGGATTTTATGGACATCCTGAACTACATAATAAACGAGTTTTCTGTACCAACGTATAATGCTGTATAAAACCATCAACTATGACCGGGCCGGCAGCTCTCTAGTTGCTCACCAGGCGCGGTAGAGAGAGGGTGCGTCTCATGGGTCCGGGAAGCACGCTGCCAGATGCACGATCATGGTTAAATTTAACCTTAGATTTAAACAAAAAAACTACTGAGGCTAGAGGGTTGCAATTTGGCATGTTTGATGACTGGAGGGTGGATGATCACAATACCAATTTGCAGTCCTCTAGCCTCTGTAGTGTTTTAGATCTGAGGGAGGACGAACGGACAGACAAAGCCGTCGCAATACTTTTCTTTTAAAGAAAACTTAAAAGAGATATAAGAGTACTTTCTTATTAAACAGGCAGGTCTCTGGCTCCCACTGGGATTGAGGACGCCACTAACGTTCAGTTATAACTGCGCAGTTAAGCCTGAACAGTCGGACTGAACCCACTAACGTTCAGTTTTGCCTGCACAGTGGCTAGGTAATTCAGTTGCATTACAATAAACAAACCTTCCACCAGCAAAAGGGAATTATCTTCATCAACATTCAATGTCTCTAGGGAGTTCATTTGTCACCGCAATACGCACAATCAGTTCACAAACTGAATTAGCGCTCATCTGCCGGTGATTATAATGACAATGAGACACCTGACGGTAAATAAACAAGTGCAGTAATGGGACATTAGTCATGCAATTAATCACTTTCGTTTACATAACAAGAATGTTTTGGCCAATTGGCCTTTCATGCCTTTTCACATCCACAGGTAAGTAAGTCTCTCTCTCTCTCTCTCTCTCTCTCTCTCTCTCTCTCTCTCTCTCTCTCTCTCTCAGCTTGAATAGACCCACATTACCCTGACATTATAATACATATCTGACAAATGATCGATCAAAACGTTTCATTGTTATTGCTTGCGTATTATTCTTGCTTGAAAACAACCATGGAAGCCTTTAATAAACTACGGCGTAATGAATAGCTTTTAATACGTTATATACCAACAGTGGTACCCTAAATCTGGTTATAATCCTTTGATGACCATCTGCACAATGGTGCAGGTCAATGGGCAACTAGATCTTCGGGCAATATTGCAAGAAATGGTTGCCTGGATACGGTAAAAACACGGAAAAAAATTATTTTTCACGTTTCCAGACTACATGATATAATTCTTTTTTCATACTTCCAGACTACATGGGAAAAAATTATTTTTCCCATTTCCAGACTACATGGAATTTTTTTTTTTTTCCAGACTACACGGAACAAAATTATTTTCCACATTGCAAGTCTACATGTAATAAAATTATTTTTCAACAATTGCCAGACTACATGGAACAAATTATTCTTCACATTTCCAGAATACATGGAAAAAAATATTTTTGCCAATTATAAACTACATGGAACAAAATTATTCTTCAAATTCCCAGATTACATGGAACATAATTATTATTCAAATTTTCAGATTACATGGAACATAATTATTATTCAAATTTCCAGACTACAAAGAACAAAAAAAAAATTTTCACAATTCCAGACTATATGGAAAAAAATTATTTTTCACATTTCCAGACTACATGGAGCGAAATTATATTTCCCATTTCCAGACTACATGGAACAACGATTTTTCACATTTCCAGACTAGAATACAGAATACCTTTGAATGACATACTTTTCTGTATATACAATTGCCCCAATTTCTTTCTCTACTGCATAATATAACCTTCCATTCTTTCTCTCTTACGAAACCAAGTATATACGTATTTACATTTTCACATGCGTTGTTATTAATACACTTTACGCGCATGTACGTACCTACGCATATGAATGGGAACCTGGTACGAGACGGGCTAATCAATAAAGCCTTTTCATTTATATCAACTTGATATTCCTGGACACACTTGTGCCTTACGAAGCATAAATTCACACGGCTTCCTTATTAGATATTTTAAGAGAGAGAGAGAGAGAGAGAGAGAGAGAGAGAGAGAGGAGAGAGCTTGTTTTGTAAGGAAGATATGGAAAGATGCAAATCTTTCAGACGACAAGGGAAATGTCTTCTTGAAAAACGAAATAAAGCAATATTGGAAACGTGGACATTTTTCCTTGCATTTTTCTGCCCCAGCCATCTTCACTAGAAAGAAGAAGAAGAAGAAGAAGGAGAGAGAGAGAGAGAGAGAGAGAGAGAGTAAAAGACATGGGCCGACTGCAAGATTCTTTATTCTATAATATATATTTTTTCTGGCCCCCGAAGTGAACAAACTAATATTCTTCCTGAAGGAAAAGGGAATACCGACTAAGTCTTTGATATAGAGAAGGTGTTTGGGGGATGGTAGGGGTGTTGTGTTAGTGGAGAGTGGGAGAGGGTTAGGAACGTTAGAAGGCGGTCATAAACACCCCACTTGGGATCTCCCCCCACAACCCCCCGCCCCTTCCCCTACCAGCTTCCTTGGGTAGTGGAGATATTGCTCTGTTTATTACCGGAACGCCTCAACCTCGGCACACGCTCGTTATTTTGGGCACTTCACGCGAGGCGAAAGGACGATCTTGTGGTGGGGGACGCTTTCTCGCAGAACAAGGACAAATATGACTAAAGGACGTATTTTGTTTGGATCAAGAACACACAGAGAGAGAGAGAGAGAGAGAGAGAGAGAGAGAGAGAGAAGTAATATTAGGGGCATTTCTTTGTTTGTTTAACACACGATACTACAACATCTGCAACGAATTATAGAAGGAGGAACAAAAATGAAAATATTACGAGAGAGAGAGAGAGGAGAGAGAGAGAGAGAGAGAGAGAGAGAGAGAGCGAAGTAATATCAGGAGCATTTGTTTGTTTACCACACGATACTACTACGACATTAAAATTAAAATATTACTAAGATTTTTTTTTTCAGGAACGATGCCAATAAAATTAGAACATTAATAACAGGACAAAACCAGCAATGGAGAAAAGACTGAAAGGACGTCCTGTTTGTTTAATAAAAACAAATAAAAAAAAAAACAGCAAAAACAATGCAAGGATGGAAGGCCCTCAAAGTTTGCTCCTTCAGTTAACAACACCTGCAACATCTTCAATATCACGAACGACAACGCTAACTTTTTTTTTTTTTTTTTTTTTTTGAGGCCTGCTGAAGGCAACTGCTAAACACATTGAAACCCATAAAACCAACACAAGAAGTTATGATGTATTTTAGCTTCTGCAGCGCATCCCTCCACAAAAGTTAGAGTATTTGAAATAATTTTCACGATTTTGGACGTTTCCTTTGCTGAATTATGCCCATGGAATATGCAATCATTTATTTCAAGCCCGCAAACTCAGATGAACAAAGTTGATGTTACAATCAAATATATATGTTACCCGGTTCCATTAAATCTAACTTCAGAATCCTGTTATTTTTAAAAAGGATGATTTCATGGTAGCATCGTCAGCAAGCGCACTTACGTGATGAGCAAATGAATTTATCTTAGGCAATTTGAAAGACAACAGAACTAATTTTTTGTGTGAGTAGAATGTGAGTTTCATAATACTGCCTGCGCAAGATAAAGCTTGCAGTTAATGAAAAAAAAATTGCACGAATAAGAAATTGGTGAGCACAGTTACTGAAAATATCGACGAATATTTGTAGTCGAAGTAAAAATCTGGTACTGATATGAAGTGTGGTAGGCGAGATAGTGTGTTGGGGAGAGAGAGATACTATTTGTTATTTGCATCAGTTATACTCCTCTTCATTTTATTTTTCACGTATCATACTCATATGGGTATGCTATACAGTGAAAGCATGCTTAGCATATATATCAATGGCCTTAATGGTCTGTTGCACATGAATGTTATTGTATTCACATTCTAAACAATAAGGAAAAACTCATTTTGTCATTTCTCTAAATAACGACAAAAATATTTACTGCTAATAAACGAAATTAAAAACCAGTCGGTTTCTTCAGAACCTTCCCTTCAACCAGATATACCCGACGAACCTTGGTCAGCCAAGCAATCATACTTCCCCAATTCCCAGTTTTCCCATTCTTAAAACTACATATCATCCTTTCCGAACACATTCTCAAACTCTGTGCGCCATATTCAGCGATTTTCGCTTACTCGGGGAGTAAGGGGGTAGGAAAGCCATATAGAAGAGCCTAAAAAGGTCTGAAAAAGGTGTCTCGCGTTGAGTTAAAGATACAGGAATTTTAGGATAGTATATTTATTATTTATTTCTTAGAATGAAAATGTGAAAAATGAATGATGAGCATGTTAAACAGAACAGAACAATTATTTTTGATAAATGCAGCGTATTTATTTTAATTTTCGTTGGTGAAACAAGGCTCTATTTGACCATAGATTTTAGCCTGTTTTAATTTATTTGGTGTACTGAATTTAGGCTATGATTCTGTTCGATTCAGCCTCGAATCAACTGTTAGGATAGGGTGGAAAGTAAGATGGAAGGAAGAGAATATGAAAGGAAGTACAGTAATAGGAACGGAAGGGGTTGCAGCTAGGGGCCGAAGGCACGGTGCAAGGAACCTTACATAATGACAGACTGAACTAACCCCCTACGGGGTATATATGTATGTTATAGATATATATACATATCTTTAAGAATTAACTGACATGTTACTAGAACTTTGTCTTTTAAAGTCTCAGCCATTAAAAGTTTGAAAGTAAGAACTTCCTGGTTTCGGACAGGTAAACCTCTCACTTCAAGCAGGAAGTCTCGCCAGCTGATTTTCAATCACTTTTCACAAAAAAAAAAAAAAAAAAAAAAAAAAAAAAAAAAAAATCTTTTCCTCCCACTACTGTGGCAAAGTTTTTTATTTTTTATATTATTTTTCAAACGGTGGCAGAAAAATGAACCAGTTTTGTTTTATTTTTTTTAATTGGTGGCAGAAAATTAGCCAAAAAATTTTAGGTTAGGGAAAAAAAAAAAGTTCAAAAGTGAACAAAAAACATAAAAAGTTGAGACAAAATACATTTCTAAAATCATCTTGACGGATCATTTGTTTATTCACCTGGGCTGAATAACAAATTGTAGATTTTTATTTGGTCCCTATGTGACAGACAGAAAATCCTTGTTCTGTTTTATATTTTTTTATTCCCTTTATCTTTTAGAACAGATTTACTGGAAGAAGATATATAGCAGGGGAACAAGGCCATATCAATAGCTAGCAGCATATTTCCTTTAACTGACACTCTCCCTCCTCTCTCTCTCTCTCTCTCTCAATAAAAAGCGGAGGGATTCATTGATTATTCAGAGTAATCTAGATTTCTGTCCACCTATCTATTTATTAAAAATTGTATTTATCTATCAAAATTGAAATTCCATCAATAACACAATATTCTCAATAAAACCCATTCAATAAAACCCATATTGAAAGAAAGTCAAGAATAACCCTTTATGACAGAGCGATAGTTTAAGAATAACATTAGTTTTTACAGGGTTTTCCCGAAGTAGAAAACTAAAGACTGGGAAAAGATGCATCATAAAGTTTCTTCTGTGTCATCTGAGGGGCGAGACTACATTCGGGAGTATTACCTAAAGCTACCGGGCGAGATGGAAAGGCACATTCTGAAGGCATACTCAACTTTTTATTTTTTTTTATTTTTTTTTATATGAACTCCAAAGTAAGATTACATATATATATATACTCTCAATTTTTTACCAGTATGTATTTCGACCTTACAAACATGGAGATGGCGTCTGATGTTAACCTTACGATAATCACACAAATACAAGCACAAAATAATACATATATACAGTATAATATATATATATATATATATATATATATATATATATATATATATTATATATAGTATATACATATATATATATATATATATATATATACATAAATTCAACAATAGAACCCCACATGGTTCTCTACATAGGAGATAAAGTTGTGCAGAGTAATCAAGCTTTAATTATTGACACTTATGAGGACACATAATTAAACCAAATCGGAAATTACGAGATATTCGTATCTCTTGCTAATTACAACCGTTATTCTCGCTTCCCAATTTCCTGTGTTCTCTGAGGAAAGTAACATAATAATCTATATCATGGGTTTTAATTTACGTCCTATTTCAAACGGTAATTTCCATTAATCTCCTCTGTCTCATATTCTTTCCTTAAGCAATTTAATAGTCTAGGTGATGACTTTCGATATTGATTTTCGTGTATTCAGATATTTTTTAATGATAATGATTTTGATATTAAGAATGTTTCCCATACTACATTTCACTATTCTAATGTGCCATGAATTGCTTTTCATTATAAGCTAACAGGATGTTATGAATTGAGTCTTGAGCATCAAGAGGTATTAGTTAGAGAGGTTGGTCAGCAAAACAGAAGAGAGAAGATGGGAACGAACGTAAAGCGAAAGGCTAAACACTGGACAAATAACGTTTTATCACCCTCATTTTGGTTACAAATGGCCAAAATTAATGGTGATCTATCTCGTAGACCTGTCTCTTTGCGTCGTATAGGTGACATGATCTCTCGCCTTATTCAAACCAGACAAACTGAGCTTTCTCCGGATT
>NC_087204.1:20341896-20366896 GCF_015104395.2 Macrobrachium nipponense | reverse complement strand
CAATTCTTTTTCCAGGAAATCGGGGTAACAAAAAAATTCGTAAGGCTCTTAAGAATAGGTTGCTAGCTAGACTTATCTTGATAGTATTGTCATGATAGCTAAAGTAGTGAATATATGAAAGTGAGAACGTGGCTTTCTGTATATGGTAAATTTGTATTCTGTCGTGTCTCTGATTATTAAAACATCAAGAAAAGGAATTTTGTTGTCTGTTTCCCATTCAACTTTAAATTTGATGCTGGGCACTAATGCGTTTAATTTTGAGAGGAATTCATTAAAATTACCCCTCCATTATTATCCCAAAATGTTAGTATGTCATCCACGTATCTCATCCACAGCATGTTTTTGGTTTTATTGCATTTATTACTGTAGTTTCAAAGTATTCCATGTACAGATTGGCTAAATAGGACTTAAAGGACTATCCCATACTACACCCGATTTTTGCTTTACCTGCCCGTCGAATGATTCCCCGAATGAAAATACGTTATTAGATGCACATAATTCAACTAACTTTATTATTTTGTCAAGTGCCAAAGGGAAATGGTCTGAATAGGGGGATAATTTTTCCCTTAAAAACTGAAGAACGTCCTGTACTGGTACTTTTGTGAATAGGGAGTCTACGTCAAGGCTTAAAAGTTTTATGTTGTGAAGTGGTATATGTGCTTCTCTGAATTTTGTGACAAAAGTCTTCCGAGTGTTTGATGTGACTGGGAGAAAAAGTGCCTAAGTTTAAAAGGAGAAAAGGAGGCCAGCTAACCATTTAGAAATTTTGTAATTGAAAGCTCCGGCGCATGAAACGATGGGTCTGAATGGAAGATTGTCTTTGTGAGTTTTTGGGAAGACCATAAAAGTAGGGTAATTTAGGATTAATTACTTTAAATTTCTCTAATAGTTCAATACTCTTTTTGTCTTTGCCAATTAATCTTACTTTCCGAAAAAATTCTGTGGGAACGTTCTGGAGGGGATTTTTCGTCAGTTTTTCGTAAGTATTTGTGTCGCTAAGGACCTGGTTGATTTTGTCGAGGTAGAAGTCTTTGTCCATTATTACAATTTTGCCGTCTTTGTCGGATCTACTTATTATAACATCTAACTTTTTTAGCGAGTGGATGGCTATCATGAATCTGCGGGGAACAGGATATTTCTTATGAAGGTCAGTTAAAGCATTTAGTAACACTCCTTTTAAACATATCTCTTCAACGGCTGTAGTTTTTGTCAATATATTGAAATTTATCAAAAGCCACTATGAAGTCTAGGTTGTTTTTGCGGTCTGGCATTAGGGCAAAGGATAAGCCTAAATTTAAAATGAATTCCTCTCAAAATTAAACGCATTAGTGCCCAGCATCAAATTTAAAGTTGAATGGGAAACAGACAACAAAATTCCTTTTCTTGATGTTTGAATAATCAGAGACACGACAGAATAACAAATTTACCATATACAGAAAGCCAAACGTCTCAACTTTCATATATTCACTACTTTAGCTATCATGACAATACTATCAAGATAAGTCTAGCTAGCAACCTATTCTTAAGAGCCTTACGAATTTGTTCCGCCCCAGATTTCCTGAAAAAGAATTTGAACTAATTCGCAAGCAACTTTCATCTTTAAAGTATCCTGACCATATAATTGAGAAAGCAATTCAAAAAGCAAACGTAATTTTCTACCGACCCCCTAAAGACAAGACCAGAGACACACCCAACAATAAAATAAAAATTCCCCACCTGGAGACGATTAAGAGAGTAACTCACCCCCTTGGGAAAAGAAATCAACCCTTTTGCATTTACCTACCCCAAATACCTTAGCCAAATCCCTGATTAACGTCCAACAAAAGACATCGCCCAAAGACTCTGGGGTATATGAGATCCCATGCCAGGACTGTGACCAATCTTACATCGGATTTACAGGTAAATCACTTCCCCAGAGATTAATACAACACAAACGGTCAGTTAGGTATGGACAACAAGAACTCGGCTATTTCAATCATATAAAATGAACATAACCATAGAATAAACTGGAATATGTCACGTGTAATTTATAGCAGCAACTGCCGGTACAAGAGTCAAATGATGGAATCGCCTTAATAAAAGAGAAGAAGCAGGTAATGAACATCTCAAAAGGGAATTGGACCTCGGACATCGTCGACGCAGTGTTCATTCAACCAACGCTTAAGAAGATTAAAGGAAGATTATCAGCGGGGGTGACCACTAAATTGGCTTACTTGTGGACGAATCTCTTGGTATAAATACCACCTTTTCTGTAACTTTTCTCATTCATATACCTGAAGAGAGAGACAGCAGTCTCTGAAATATAGTACTTTTCTCTCTACATTTTGGTGTTTTTATGGGCTCCTTTTATTATATATATATATATATATATATATATATATATATATATAATATATATATATATTTATATGTATACATCTAATAAAAGGAGCTCCATAAAAACACCCAAAATATAGAGAAAAAAATATTTATATATTTAGAGACTGCTGTCTCCCTCTTCAAGTAGATCTACCTGAACATTTTACCAGTCCATATATATATATATATATATATATATATATATATATATATATATATATATATATATATATATATATATATTATATATATATATATATATATATATATATATATATATATATATTATATATATATATATATATATATATATATATATATATATATATATATATATATATATATATATATATATATATATTATATATATATATATATATATATATATATATATATATATTTATAATATATATATACATATTACAAGCTGATGGTTCTAAATTGGGAGTCAGAGCAAAGTAGCAAAGAAAGGTTTGGCTGAACGAGGCAGCTGTTACAATGCGCCTGTTCAGTATGTTCATTTTCAATGGCTGGAGAAAATCCAGAATCACGAGGAAGAAAGCAAATCCGGGCAGAATACCTTCATAAAAATGATCTTACCAAGCTTAATGGACTCGTTAATCCAACCGGTTCGATCCAAATACATTTTTACCCTATGTAAGTATGACCTCTGCAGCATCTCTCATTTTTCACCAAGCAGAGGAACGATGTCTATTGGTCGAAATATGGTGGATTATTTTTGTTTCAAGACAACACACACATTATATATAAACACATATATATACATAATATATATACGTATATAAATACACATAAACATCATATATATACATACATAGATATGTGTATATGTAAAACACAGAAAATACATTCCAACATAACACAGCTCAAATCACATTTCGGTCTTTTCAATAATAGCACAAATAGCTAAAGCCTATATATCTGCCCAGTTGAAGTTCAATACAATCACAAAGGTTTATCTTGGATTTGGGTAGATAATCATTTCACCTGCCCGATGGAAGACAGGGGGGTTTCTGTATTCCAGTCAGGCATAGATAGCCTTTTCATAATAGAAATTGTCTCTCTCTATCTACCTAGCAACCTGCACAAATTATGTAGGGATGTGTTTCTGATTTTCCTAGTATAGCCTATATGAAAATCTTATATATCCTACATAACTATCTATGTATTTCAATGAGTGCGTATACGGATAAAACTCAATAAACCCGTATATGTATGTATGTAGGCAAATATGCATGTGTATTTTAACGAAGTATACAAAGTGGCAATGCTACAATAAACTAGTTACCCGTGTTTATATAAAAAATACGAAGTGTACGAAGTTATAATACTACAATAAAGTAGTTACTCGCTATTATATAAAAATACGAAGTATACAAAGTGGCAATGCTACAATAAAGTAGTTACCCATGATTTTATATAAAAAAAAAAAACAATACGAAGTATACAAAGTGGTAATGCTACAATAAACTAGGTATCGGTGATTATATAAAAAAATACGAAGTATACAAAGTGGCAAAGCTACAATAAACTAGTTACCCATGATTATATAAAAAAAAATATGTTAATTAAAGGTTCCAGAAAAATACCTAATGCACAAATACAAGCATGGATGTCGGTTACACGGACTGTTAACCAAACCGATAAATAAGCAGATGTTTTTCAGTACGAAAGTTAAGAATACACTGCAACACTCACACGTAACAAAAATGTTAAATGTTCATGAAAACAATAGTTCCCTTCCATAGCGAATAAATAAGTTCGCCGTGAATGCAGCCTCTAATTGGATTCAGTGCTTTGTCCTGAATGCAAACGACGCCATGTTGCCTCATAAACATTTACCTCACAAACCCCATTGAATGATCACCTTTTTGTTTGTTTGTATGGTGTTTTCACGTTGCATGGAACCAGTATGGTTATTCAGCAACGGAACCAACGGCTTTACGTGACTTCCGAACTACGTCGAGAGTGAACTTCTATCACCAGAAATACTCATCTCTCATCCCTCATTGGAATGCCCGAGAATCCATCTCACCGCCACCGAGGTGGCAGGCCAAGACCATACCGGCTATGCCACCGTTATGGAATAATAAAATGAGGTAAACCTTTTCGCTTACTCGGGAAGTAAGCCTAAAAACTACTTAGTTTTTGTAGTTGTTCTTGTTGGGGGTAGGAAAGGTCTATGGAAAAGCCTAAAAATGTTTGACAAGGATGTTTCGAGTTGAGTTAAATATACAGGAATTTTAGGATAGGATATTTATGATTTATTTATTAGAAAGGAAATGAAAAAATAAATCGTATCAGGTTAAACAGTACAATTATTTCTAATAAAATATAGCATATTTATTTTAATTTTCGTAAGTGAAACAACGCGGTATTTGCCCGCAGATTTTAGCACGCGTCCAGAGTAAGCTAGAAGTCAGATCACGCCTTTTTTTGTTTTTAAGAGTTCCGTGATCTTCCATGTAATAAAAAAAAATGGTTATCAGACGCTTGCTCTGACTTGAAATTAAATGAGGAACGTCACATACATCTAATTTTACCTAAATAAAAATAGCTAAATAAAAATTAACATTAACGCATTCGTACATGCCGACTCAGTCATACAAGTGAGGAAAAAATAAACAAATAATAAAATACTAAGACGACCATGAACTGAATGGGCAATTCCAAGATCCATAACTATGAGTTTGTACACAAAATCTTTAGTCTGAATATTTCTATCACCGTAAAAGGATAGAAAAACTCTCAAGTTGGCAACAATAAGAGAGGGAAGCTTATGGAAAATTCTGAAAAATAATTCAAAATGGCACATAAAAACGAAATGAAAAAAAAAATTCCATATCAGGTCTCCAAGACTTCAGTTAATTAAAAAGACATATTGCGGAGAATTAATTATGGATTATCTTTTGATAATCACGGTAGAATACAGTCACATCTCGAAAACAACCGTATATCCTTGGCTTTCATTCCTTACCGGTTTTTTTTTTTTCTTTTTGACAACCTTAAATTTAGGAGGGATAAAGCCCTGCTCACAAGCAATGCCAAGCATTCTGTTAACTAAAGTTAAACACAACAAAGCGAGAGAAAAAAATACTTGAAAATTCATTAAAATAGATGACAATGAAAACGGTAAACGGCTTTAAGAAGAAAAGAAAAAAAAATTAAAAGTTAATAAACTTCCCTTGAAAATCCATATATACAGTAAGAGGGCCCGCGTAAGTAGGGCCAGGCTGGAAAGGGGAAAAATGCATAAAGGAAAAGGGTGGCACGCTAGGTGGGTGGGGGCGGGGGGAGTCCTGCCTGGGAGGGGAAGATTTGGAGGGTGGCTGGAAGAGGCCCAGCATATGGGAAGGAGACAAAGGACGCAGAATGCGGGTGTAGAGGGAAAAAGAAAATGAAGAGGAAAATGAGGGGCGAGATGGGGGGCGGGGGGAGGGGGGAGGTGGATAGCTGACCTTAAAGCCCAAGTGTTCCACTGTTGGTGAGGTAGTAACAAATTTCGGATCCTGAAACAGTAGAAAAAGAAGAAGAAGAAGAAGACAGTCTTGCCTTGGCCTGAAAGAGTATGGGAATGATATTCTCTCACTCGCTCTTTCTCTCTCTCTCTTGAAGAAGAAGAAGAATAAGAAGAAGAAGAAGAGGAACAGTCCTGCCTTGGGCAAAGATACTGGCATAATTATTACTACACATTTCCTTGCACCTGCAAATGCGACGGCACAAACATCCAGAAATATTTATACGAAACTCTTCTTCCCCTCCACGAGTCCTGTTCCTCCTGCTTCAACACTGCTTCAAGAAGCCCTCCTCGAGAGAGAGAGAGAGAGAGAGAGAGAGAGAGAGAGAGAGCGTAGTTACTTTATGGAGACCAGCTCATACTTAACAATGAATATCTACTGCATAATTTATCTTACATTTAACTCCTACTTCATGTCAAGAACCAAAACGTCAATCTAAATAGACTTCAACTTTTGGGAAGAAAACACAGAGAGAAAGAGCTGTTTAAAGTCTAGCTACAGGTGCAATGGTAAAGAGAAATCTCGTCAAAATGTGACGTACCCTATTCATAGCGACGAATGTGCGCCGCCCCTCCTCCCCCGCCCCCGCCAAGCCATCTAGTGCAGGACAGTACTAAAAAATGACCCCAAAACCTACATAGGATCCGTATAATCCAGGTGATCTGCCCCGCTGAATTCATGGGGGTCCACATTGTGCGGACTATTGTTACTGGGCCAGAGCGGATTGAAAACTGCCTCCGAGCACTCCCCCCACCCCTCAACCCGCCTACTTTAACGGAAACTCGCCCCAAATCTGACCTCTATCGGACAGACCCCTACGCCACCTCCTCCGAAAAGCGCCTCTCTACTACTTCAGCCGAAGTCTTCCTTATATCCTCCAGTGGCTAAACTTTCATGAAGCCAACCAGAAATGCTTCCATGACCTCAACTGGAGACTTGAGAATTTCCAGCTTCAGCTGGGTAGACTTTCCTAACCCTTGGCGGACAATCATCATCCTGATTCTGTTGGGTAAGTCAATTCTTTCCTTTCGAACGGATTGATTCTACCTACCATGACTGTATAAATACAGTAACCAAGTACCAAAGGAAAACTCAAACGAGTCGCTATCAGACTACTGGTCTTTGTCGCAATACAGCCGTTGAAGAAGCTAGGTAGAAAAGTTAAGTATATCTTAGTTTAACCAGACCACTACCCTGATTAACAGTTCTTTTAGGGCTGGCCCGAAGGCTTAGATATTTTTACGTGGCTAAGAACCAATTGGTTACCCAGCAACGGGACCTACAGTTTGTGGGATCCGAACCACGTTATATCGAGAAATGAATTTCTAATCACCAGAAACAAATTCCTACGATTCCTCGTTGGCGGAGCGGGGAATTGAACTCGGGACTACGAATCGGTAGGTGAGAATGTAACCTACTCATCCAACGAAGAACTGTTTAGAGAAGAAATGAACAGAACGTGATAAAACGAAATCAAATAAATGTCCACCCACAATATAAGGAGAGAAAATAATTAAGCTGAATTGTTATAGATTTCGTTCAGTGGTTCGCCTCCTAAAGAATAAATTTATCTTTTCCTACTATTATTTCGTACTCATCCTTTTTATACCTGTACTGCATTTATGAATGGGTGATTCCATTTTTGTCTCCGTCAAAAAAAAATGGTTATGTAAATTAATTCTGTTGCATACATTTTTCAATCAGTGGCAATATATTACCAAGATCCATTGGGTATTCGGCAAAATAAGAGAGGCGAAATACGTGCAGCATGAATAAAATCTCTACTATATTTTTTTTGTGTGTTAATATTTATGACATACAATTCTAATGAACTTTGGAGAATAATGGCACGGGATCAGCCACGCTCAGGATAAAATATTCCTATAAAGTGTAAGTGAATGCCGCTGACAAAATGACACTATGTGGCCTTTTCGGGACCTTTCCATACCCCCACCATACGTCCTGGTCCTTTCTTTCTGACATTGAATGATGGCCATTTATCCAGTACATAACACAGCAATATTATTTAAAATAATAATCATCAAACTGACCACTACCTTGGTTCTCTCCATTCATTGTTATTATTATTATTTTATTATTATTATTATCGTAGAGTACAAGCAACTATTTTTCAGGTCAATATTACACCACTCTGGGATGCAGGTAGGGGCCGAAGGGACGATGCAAAAAACCTTAGTAATGCCTACAGTGCACCCTTTGAGGTGCACTGACGACACTATCCCCATACAAGGTAAACCGCTGACGTGAATTCAAATCCTCGTCCATAAAAAAAGTAAATAAATTAAAAAATAAACGCATCACGCACACAAACACGCACTCTCCGTTAGCCTCATGGACCTCACAATGACTGAGTATCCCTCAGGAGAGGTGGAACACACATCCTGCCTCTGTGAACTCTCGAGAGAGACTGAGAGTTTCCAGCCCTGTGATTGGCTTATGAACAGCCAATCAGGAGCGTCTTAAGGGACGGGCCTAGACATCAAATGCACGATTCATGTTAATCTACTATAGCAGCAATCCTCTGTTATCCCGTTAGGCTATGCTTTAAGAGGAAACTTCTTATTTGCTTAGATATCTATCACAACTCGAAAGATTTCATTTCAGCAGGTTTTAGCATAATCTAACCATCGCTAAAACCAAGGGTATATCAACATTTCCAGAGTGTTCTTTAAGAAAAACGGCTCATGGCGACATACGAACAGTTTTTACACCAAGTGTATGTTAGTTTAACCAGACCACTGAGCTGATTAACAGCTCTCCTAGGGCTGGCCCGAAGGATTAGATTTTTTTTTTATTTTCGTGGCTAGGAACCTATTGGTTAGGCTACTTAGCGACGGGACCTACAGCTTATTGTGGGATCCAAACCTTATTATATCGAGAAATGAATTTCTAATCACAAGAAATGAATACCTTTGGTTCTCCATTGGCAGCAGCGGGAAGCGAACTTGGACTGCCAGATTGATGGGCGAGTACACAACCAACTCGTCCACTGAGGAACCAACAAACAACGCGACCTTTAACAGAAATTGCAACATTTCCTCTTCCATCACCATGTTAGAGAGGCAAGACGCCAGTTCGACAATGGAGCAATTGCAGGGGTCGGATAGCACAAAGAAATAGCGGCTCCCTTTTCCAAAGGCTACTGAAAGGTTCCATAGTCAGCCGCGTATCGAAAATCATTTAAAATTTCCCGTTTTTTTTTTTAACCATCCAATTGAAGGGAAAAACCTTCGCAGAACATAGCGACGGCATAGGGTTAGTTTTTAAAGAGGCCGAGCGGTTCAGGTAGTACAGGGCAAGAAAGGAAGAACTGGAATGACAGAAATAACAACAGGAAAAACTACGAATTACTGGAATGACAGACATAACAACAGGAAAAAACTACGAATTACTGGAATGACAGAAATAACAACAGGAAAAACTACGAATTACTGGAATGACTGAAATAACAGGAAAAACTACGAATTACAGATGATAACAATTATTTGAACTAGGGTGAAAGATTATATCATCCTAGAAGTTATAGCAATCATCTAATACATATGTGTATATGTATACCTACAGATTTATTGAGTTGTCACAAAAAACTAGGCTTACAGACCGGTCCTTGCGTGCCTAATATGCCTGCTGATGACTCAGTGGTCAAAGTCACTCTCTCTAGTTGCTTCTAAACCAGGCAGTGGTTCGAATCCCAGGGGCGTTGAAGCGCTTACCAAGTATAATTCCCCATGGGTGTAAGTTACCCTCTAAGTTTAATGAACTGGATATCAAACGATAATGTTATGACTTAATATTTGTTAATATGTGAAAAACATTCATATACATTAGTGATTATAAAGATAAATTCCACGAAGGAAAGAGAAACAGTGTAGTACTGCATGGCCTTTCGACTACTTGTCCTTTACTTAGCAGTACCCCATTGTTTCTCTCTTCGTGGAATTTGTCTTTATTCATATAAATAGTCATCCCGTTCCATATTTTCGTGATTCAGTCATACATAAACACACACACACACACACACACACACACACACACACATATATATATATATATATATATATATATATATATATAATATACATATATACATATACACATATATTATACGTGTATATATATATATATATATATATATATATATATATATATACACGTGTGTATATATACATATATATACATAATAATATATATATATATATATATATATATATATATATATATATATATATATATATATATATATATATATATATGTATATATACACAGTTGTGTATGCAAGTGGATGTTTCCTGTGTTTCAGTGTGCTTTCACACCGCACCTACCTAATATATATATCTATTAATCTATCTTTAGATATTATATATCTATATATTTTTTTTTTTTCTTTTTCTTTTTTTTTTTTTTTATTTTTTTTTTTTTTTTTTTTATAAGTATATCTAAACATATACTATATCATATATATATATAATATATAATATATATACTATATAATAGTATATATATATAATATATATATATACATATATAGGTATGTGTGTGTGAAAGCACACTGAAACAGAAACATCCACTTGCATACACAACTGTATCATTAAAAGAGGAAAAAAAGCCGCCAAACTAAAATTTGAGGCGATCTCTCCTTCCGAAGCTCCTCTCGCACCAAAGAAGCTTTTTGCCCGAGATGTCACGGCGAGAGCAGGTGAGGATTATTTCTTTTTGAAGGTGCTCTTTTGCGAAGACAGTTGCATCACGAAGTCGTCTGGAGGAAGACAAGTTCGTTCAATGGAAACCTACAGTTGGCGTTAGTGCGCTACAGCTGACACGGAAAGTCATGGAAATCTAATGAAACGCTAATTGTAAGTTACAGAAACAGTAAATTTATTAAAAACGCCATGAATTTCAATGAGAAAGCCATTTTCGAGAGAGAGAGAGAGAGAGAGAGAGAGAGAGAGAGAGAGAGAGAGAGAGAGAGAATTTTTTTTTAGATAGCTAATTACGTATAAAATCTAGCTATACTCGTTTTTTTCCATCTGTCCATCCGCCTGTGGTGTTTTTGCATGGTAACACTGCGTCCCGGGCTTTAAATAGCTACGCTATGTGTAAGTTTTAGGTAGATAAAAGAATATCTGGGTGTACATTTGCAACTGAAAAGTGTTTTAATAATTTACTGTATGCGAATTGCACCGTTAATATTCGAAATAGGATATTATTTAACGCCCGGTACGCAGTGTTACCATGCACAAATACAACAAGCGGATGGACAGATGGAAACAAACAGAGTATAGTTCGGCGCACATTGCAGTACTCCGTAATCTCACGAGGCGAGTGGGAAAGCTTTAGCGGAAACTTTCTCCAATACGGCCTCCTTGCCGTAGAACGTCGATATTCCTATATTGAGAGGGCACAGGAAATATGCATAATTCAGGACAGAAGTCAGAAAGAGAGAGAGAGAGAGAGAGAGAGAGAGAGAGAGAGAGATCTAAAATAGGACCCAGATTTCGGGTCCATGCATGCTAAAGGTGCTGGTAGAAAAGGACGCTGCAATTTCATTAAAATCAAAATTTGATCGTTAGATTTTAGCGCGTGTCTCGAGCAAGCTGGACGTCGGATCACGCCTTGTTATGTTAATAGTAGTCTGAGGCAAATATCTAGACAATCATTCGCTTCAGGATTGCATAAGGCAGATGGTTTTGATGGTGCTGACAACTCATTACTAATTTTTTTCCCATTTGGACGAAAATATACTACAGGAAAATAATGATCACAAGAAGAGGATGACAACTCATTACTAATTCTTTCCCCTTTGGACGAAAATATAAAGGAAAATAATGATCACAAGAAGAGGATGACAACTCATTACTAATTCTTTCCCCTTTGGACGAAAATATAAAGGAAAATAATGATCACAAGAAGAGGATGACAACTCATTACTAATTCTTTCCCCTTTGGACGAAAATATAAAGGAAAATAATGATCACCAGAAGAGGATGAAAACTCATTACTAATTCTTTCCCCTTTAGACGAAAATATACTAATAATGATCACCAGAAGAGGAAGGCGCTGAAATAGAGGTTTCAATAATTCGACTAAAAGAAAAATGAAAATCTCATATTTGCCCTAGACTCCTAGAGGGATAGTTTGTAAACTTTTCGAATTATGAAAACTTTCACCTGAGTCTTCCTGAATCTTTAATCACAAACAAGAATAAGGAAATCTTATTAAGTGATATTATTGGAACAATAAGAAACAGCAGGACTTCCAACTAAGGCGAAATCTGATAGTTGGGATTTGTTCATTTATTATTTCCAAAACAACAAAGTAGTGACAAAATTCGAAATGAATCTACAGAGTTCTGACAATTCCCCTTCCCTCTGGACCGCGCAAGGGCTCTGCGTCTTTAAGGGAACGTACCGCGTCACTAACCAGTACATTATACCAAGTATCCATTATACAATGAAACGCCGTTCCAAGAAAACCTTCCCTGCCAGGCCTCAGTAGGCGCTGAGTACAAAACATAAGTCAAACACAGGCAGCCATGACGAAATGACCTGCAATGTTTATGGGGTGGTTGTTACAGATTTATAGACAGACGACCAACTTTCTATTCAAGTCTTGGAGTTTCTTTTATTCTCGTCTCAATTACAGGTCTCGTCTGTAAGGATGACTTCTATGATTAAGCATGTGCCTGATCAAGAATCTACTTATTTATTCGAATGAGAGAGAGAGAGAGAGAGAGAGAGAGAGAGAGAGAGAGAGAGAGAGAGAGAGAGAGAGAGAGACAGACAGATTGAGAGTTTAACCAGTCCCCCGAGCTGATTAACATCTAATAAACATCTAATCCTTCGGGCCAGCCCGAAGGATTGGATGTTTTTTTCTACGTGTCTACGAACCAATAGGTTACTTAGCAAAGGGACCTGCAGCTTATTGTGGGAACCGAACCACATTATATCGAGAAATTAATTTCTAATCACCAGAAATAAATTCCTCTGGTTCCGCATTGGCGAAGAGGGGAGCGAACTTGGGTTATACCAGATTGATAGGCGAGTACTACGCAACGAATCAAAACATTGCTGTCCTAAACCTAAATACGACAAGAGATACCGGCTTCCACTGACCTAGATATGAACAGACAAATAAAGCATATAAACTTGCGTAGTAAATATAACAACAGATAAGCGACGACCTTAAACGGAAGCCATTGTCTAGCTCTGATGAAAGAGAATCCATTGTTGTTGAATCATCAAGCGAATCGAAGACCCAACAAAGGGCGCCTTTGCATAATCTATTTATTTCTCTTTCTTTTGAGGTTCCTCATAAAGTGGTTGAGATGCTGATTAAAATATAAGCAGCGTTTGAGACCCTCTTAAATAATCGGAAGGGAAAGAAAAGAAGTTCTAAAGCTTTTATCAGTTAATCAAGACAGGGCTTAACAGTTAAAAACCTGTGTTGTTTGTAGATTTTTTTTTTTCAGTACACAAAGGAAGCATTTAAGGCTATCTTAATACATTTCACATTTGTTATACATATATATGTATGTATATGCGTACTGTATATATATTTATATAAACACATACGCACATACATATATAACAATTATTTGTGAATATATATATATATATATATATATATATATATATATATATATATATATATGTATGTATGTATGTATATATATATATATATATATATATATATATATATATATATATATATATATATATATATATATAATTGGAAAGGTAACAGCTACTTTCTCATACATAAACACACATGAACAAACCAACAAAAATTAAAAAAAGGTTGAGATACAATACATCAAGATGATAATATGCCAACATCGTTAAACCTCAGGGTGTTTAAGCGTCTCCTATAAAAGGCAACACTTTACAACCGCTGTAAATCAATATGTGAATTTTGGGTCTCCAGCCGACGCGGTAAGAAAACTGTCATTTGCTTCGCATGCAAGGTGATTTTATATAGTAGGTATTTCCCAAAGAAATATTAATATTTTTGTTCATTTTTTTTTTAGGTTGCCAGTAGTAGACTGCTTCCCCTTCACAAAGCAAGTAAAAAAATTTAGGTTTCTGCAAATAGTATTATGCTGTACGAAACTCTCAACTGCGGCCTACGGAACTCTCAGCCAGACGCACGATCATGGCTAAATTTAACCTTAAATAGAATAAAAACTACTGAGGCTAGATAGTTGCAATTTGATATGTTTGATGATTGGAGGGTGGATGCTCAAAATACCAATTTGCAGCCCTCTAGCCTCAGTAGGTTTTTAGATCTGAGGGCGAACAGAAAAAGTGCGGACGGACCTATTAAGGGAAAATCTCTTCTATAACCTTGTTTCTTAATTTATGACGTCACACGTGGGCGAGAAAAGGCTAATGGCGTTCACTGACAAGACGGAAAACAGGTCAAAACGGACAAAAAACTCATCTTAGTCGTAATTGAGCATCAGGATTGAGTTGGCATGCAAATTCTCGGGGCTGAACCATTAGAAAATACCATAGGTAATATTGGTAATCACAGCGCCCTACGGGTTCAAGGAGTTAATATTGATGAAAAAGGTTGGGTGATGTCACTGACAAGAGAGAGAGAGAGAGAGAGAGAGAGAGAGAGAGAGAGAGAGAGAGAGAGATTTATGTTCCATGAGTTGTATGTCTAGCGCCTGTTGTAGTACTTGTTTGACCTAAATATCAAAATTCGTCAAGGTTAAGATATTCACGGAATAAATAAAAAAAGAAACGAGTTAACGTATTACCCTACAATGAAAGCTTTAATCATAATACTATACATAAACAATTTTTAAATAAATCACAATTGTATTTGTTACAAATGGCAAGCATGCTTTCATTTTTTTTTTTTTTTTTTTACAGATCTCCCTTTGGTGAAAAAAAATTCTGGAGTGTTATGCTCAACTTTTTTGAGTGACTGTACATTCAATAAAGTTATTAATATACAGTTAGAATTAATACGCAGCAATATCAAAATATTTACAACTAATAGGATAAGCATCCAGGACTAATATGATGCATATATATCACTACGTAAAATTTGAGTCGAAGATACGAAATTATAGCTTCAAAACTTAACTGTATTATTAATCGACTATCTGTATCTTAATCCTCAAAGCGTAGAAATAAATCTATTTGATCTTTTGTCTTTAGAGACTCAAAGTCTAGATGTAATTTGTTTCAATAGTACTGTATTTGAAGTTTTAATCTGACTACCACTGAAGGACTTGTTCATAATAATCGCTGGATAGATCGATGTTCAGAGAAGAAGAAGAAGAAGAAGAAGAAGAAGAAGAAGAAGAAGAAGAAGAAAACAGAACGGCGTCCTAATTCGCATTTTAAAAGCAAAAAAATAAAATAAAACAAATAAATAAAAATAAAAATGACTGATAATTCTTCGTATCGACAGAATTATCCATCAGTCTTCCTCGTGATTACAAAATCCAACTATTTTATATCTTGAAGCCCTCACCACTGGTATCATCTCTATCATCCTAAGCAGAGCAAGGCATGATCCGACCGCCAGCTTAGTCGGGGCCTATGCTAAAATCTACGGTCAAATAGCGCGTTGATTCACCAACGAAAATCAAAGTAAATACGCTATATTTTATTAAAAATTATTTTTCTGTACTTTTTAACACACATTAATTATTTTTTACATTATCATTCTGATAAAAAAATCATAAATATCCTATCCTACAATTCCTTTATCTTTAACTCGACACGAAACGCCTTTTTCAGACCTTTTTAGGCTTTTCCATAGGGTTTTCCTACCCCCCAAACAAGAACAACAAAAGCAACAACAACAACAAAATCAAAGTAGCTTGTAGGCTTCCTCCCCGAGAAAGGAATATAAGAGGACCGATCACAGATCTATGCCGAAAGGTGATTTTGGCCCACCACTCTAACCTCCAGTTTCATAAGCAGAAATCTTTGATGAGAATTCCCTCAAACGTCTCGGTGTCTCCTCATCAGCTATTCAAATTTCTTGGTCCACTCTCTCTCCAGACAAAAGGGAGCCGGGTACCACCTTAAATGCCACAGTTACGAATTTCATGGCCCATCTCAGTCGGTTTTTTCTTTTATGATGGGAACCTCGATGTTCAAATCGTGCCTGGGCATGAGGGATGTTGAAAATGAAGGAAAGTTTGACAACAAAAAAATGGGATAAAAGGGAGAAGACATTGAAATACGAGACTCATATTAAATGGCTGAGTATACAGATTCCAAAGAAAAATAAAACAATTATCCGTTAACTCTGTTTGTGTGCGTTTGACAAAGTATGCCGGCAAAGTTTGATTTAGGTTTACTAATTCGCTTGGTTTGCGAGAGAGAGAGAGAGAGAGAGAGAGAGAGAGAGAGAGAGAGAGAGAGAGAGAGAGAGAGTATTAAATTTGTAAAAGGTCACATCTTGCAGACTCCAAGCCACTGGGAAGTACTCGTACACTCTGAATAATTCATATATATATATATGCCATATATATATATATATATATATATATATATATATATATATAATATATATATATATATATATATATATATATATATATAATCAAAATTATCTACACAAGTAAAAAATATTGCTGTAATTTTTTCCAGACCTTGTATGAGATTCCATCACAACAAAATGCTATCCCTCATTTCTTTATCAACTTAATTCTGTACCAATACTAACTTTATTTCTCTAACAATCACATTCTTGAGAATTTTATCATCTGTCAGTCCATTTCAATTCCCATCCATCCTCTCATATTACATCATCGTTTACATTTCATTGTGTAATTCTACCGACACCCCCCCCCCCCACCCCATCCACCCTTCAGTTCCTCACCCAACCAATTTCAGCAGCTTTTGTCACGTAACAACTTTCACAGCGGACCAGTCACTCTCGCCCTGATGTGCTGCCACTTTAGAATTTTCAATTCACAATAAAAGAAAAAAATACTTTGGATCGCACCTAACAGACCATCATTTAGGGCTGTATATACCTTTCAACACAGAGCATTCCAAGTTCCAACTGTATCGCGTCTATCATATTCATTATCGAGATCAATACTCGTCACGTAAAGACTTTTCCACGACGATTTCCTCCTTGTCAAGACCCAAGCTGCTCTACATCTATCAAGACCTAAGCTGCTCTGCATCTATCAAGACCCAAGCTGCTCTACTTCTATCAAGACCCAAACTGCTCTACATCTATCAAGACCCAAACTGCTCTACATCTATCAATTGCTGACGCTTCTATACACCGACGTTATGCCACGATCGGCTTTTTTTTTAATTATTTTTTCTTGAATTGTTTCAAGTCAATTATTTAAAATGTTCAATATGAGAAGGTTCCTCTCCTTTCAGGCAACGCGTGCCCCTGTATACATATTTAACGATATCCATGACATGTATGGGTTATGCGCGTTTGAGATCCGCAGTAGCAGTATTAGATTAAGCCACCTTTGTCCTGGCACGGGCTCTTGCCTTCCAGCAGCCCGTAACGCGTTGCGTGAGAAGCAGAGAGAGAGAGAGAGAGAGAGAGAGAGAGAGAGAGAGAGTCAGTACGCATCTCATATGACGAGCCATTCGGAATAAAAAAAAAAAACAAACGCATGGCCGCTTCTATTCAACAACAAAAGTCCAAAGGAAAACAAGCCAATCAAATAGCCACCTTTAACAGGCGCTTTCACTAATTGAGCTCTGTTATTAAAGGGGTCCTATTATCGGGCTATTGGCTGTCTCCACACAACGGACACCGCCACATCCATCCTCCACCGTCTCCTCCTCCTTCCCATTCGGAGGTGTGAGGGGAAATTTGGAAGGGCGGGGGGGGGGGGGGAGTTTGGACCGGCCTCAGGCCAGGAACCACAATTACCTCTCTCAGGGGGCGATGACCCTTGAACAGTCGCGATCTGAGGGGAGCTCCATGAACACTAATGGGATGTAATATATTGTGTGATTTGTACACAAGGAAGGATTTAATCTTCATTGACAAACATATCAGGCTTTTTCGAAGAAATTGGTATAACACTACAGTAGATACATTTATTCACTATATATATCTTATATATATATATATATATATATATATATATATATATAGATATAGATATATATATAGATATATATATATATATATATATATATATATATATATATATATATATAATAATAATATATATAGTATATATATTATATATATATATATAGTGAATAATTGCTGACGGCTTCAAGCACGTGCAATTATTTTAATTACGTAATAATTTATGTATACATGAATATATCTGGATTCCTGTTCAACCGTGTGTAAGAAAGCATGCTGTATACTTCTGTTGCTTAAGAGAGAGAGAGAGAGAGAGAGAGAGAGAGAGAGAGAGAGAGAGAGAGAGAGAGAGAGAGAGAGATCCAATAAATTATCTCCTGTATGCTAAATCATGAAGGCGGTAAGTTTGCAATATACAAGTATAAATGCAATGATCACCCCGAGTCTACAATTTAACATACAAGAGATAATTTGAACAATGTCAGCTACCATTAATATTGAATAAATATCAGTAAGATTTACTTTAATTCTTTGCGTTCGATTGTAATGCCAAAATGGAGCGTAAATAAACAACAAAAAAAAGGACTTGCCAGTGAGTGACGTTTTAGCAACGCCACGCAATTTAGGAATATCAAAAATCCTTTGTTGTTTATTGAATCTGAGTGAAGTCGGGTTACGTACGTAGTCAATCAAATGTGTCACTTTCAGATCACCCGACTTTTAGGTGTCCTAATATGGGGGGAGTATTTTTGACATTTCCCCTCCGTCATAAACGAAGGTGAAACAAGGAATCCAGCTGTCAAATGCTTTGACGTGTATTACCTTGTAGCTCAAGCGCGCGCCTGTGAAGAGTCTTTCTTCTTCAGTGGAAGAATTCAGTTAAAATACAAAAGGAATATTTTGGGTATCTTGTTGCAAATTGCAGAAAGAGTGAACGAAATTCCAAGATCATCGGGTCAAGATGCTCAAACGTCATAATTTTTTCCATCGTCTTCCATTCGTGGAGATCAGCGTTTTTATAGCCAGAAAATTATTGGAAACATCAATAAAATAAAATAAAAAACCCACGTTTGATATTTTTAAGACATGATAATTAAAACGAAGTATTCTGTAATTTAAAACAGTTACCAACGATCACACGCATTAAGGGTTCTCCATATGTAAACATGTTAGGTATATAAACAGGACTGAAATATACATAGATTTATTTCAAACTGAATGACACTAAACCGGTTTTAAATGATAAGAAACCAATAAGCCATAACCCATATTGGCTTTTCGGAGCTTGCTTTCCTATATATTTTTCCCTTCGTTCATAAATATCGCAGGCAAAGAAATCGTATATTATTAGACATGTACGATTAAAAGAAGAATGAAACAATATGAAAACTGAAAAACAGTGAACCATCCTGAAATAAATAGTTGGTAAAACATTCAGAATATACTGATAAACTGCTGATGGCGGAATGAAGCAAAATAAACATATATTATACAGTGCTTTACTGTCGAGTTAAAAACTTATATGAAATTCATTATTTCAATAACTAACATTTCAACCATAAACTGTCTATCAACGAATAAATAATGAAACCACGGTATTGTATTATATATGACGAATGCATATTGTATCATGGTGGTTGTGTATTACAATATAGTTTGAAAAGAGATCAGTGTATCATGGAAATGCAGCGCTATATCAATTACGTTGGAACCAAGTAACGGAGAATATCAACAGTGCAGTATTATTCCTTCGTGACAGTGGTTAATGTTTTTGATGGAAAACGCAGCATCAAGCAAACAAACAATACATAATTTTGCTTCTGGTATAAACCAAAAACACACAAATACGATATATGTAATATATTATATATATATATATATGATATATATATATATTATATATATATATTATATATATATATAATATATACACATATAATATATACATATAAGTATATATATATAATATCTATATATATCTTATATGCATAAATTATAATATATATGTGTGTGTAATATATATTTATATATATCTATGTATATATATATATATATATATATATATATATATATCTATATATACATACATACAAATTACTTCATACTAACCTAAGATTACTTTGATTTACACGTACATGCTGATGAATCGGAAGCTCCGTTTTCGTTTTAATCAAATCAGTTTCGGTTTTACAAAAACAGAGGAATAGGAGGAGAAGAGGAATAGGAGGAGAGGAGGAATAGGAGGAGAAGAGGACTGGAGGGAGGAGGGGGAAGGGGGGGGAGGCGCCGATTGATCTGGAGATACGCCCTCTGGAAACCTCTGCGATGCTTAGAGTCAATACGAGCCAAATAATGAATGGGGTTGTGGCACAGAGCCTCTGGTCAGTTGAGAGAGAGAGAGAGAGAGAGAGAGAGAGAGAGAGAGAGAGAGAGAACCAAATTTTGAAAGCTCTCCTCCGTTAGATACACACTCGCGATCGATATTATCTTCCCTGTTTAATAAAGTACTCCATACGTCCGTCTGTTTATTTTTGTTGACATTTTTCATGCGAAGGACAATAATTCCCATGTGGTCTGTAAACTGACAGCTATGAGAATCCTTCAAGATATAGATATCAAAGACGATTTCAAATACATCACTATATATGAGAGAGAGAGAGAGAGAGAGAGAGAGAGAGAGAGAGAGAGAGAGAGAGAGAGAGAGAGTGTCTTGTTGTTTCTTGGGAATTTTGATATTTTTTTCAGGATATTCGGTGATGGACGGTTTTACCTTCTTTTTATTTTTCTTTTCTATCCAAGACATGACAGTGAATACGATCTTTTCTCGTCTCTGAAATATGTTTTTTTTTTTAAGATAAATAATTCCCCCACGAATTTCCTGGGGTATTCTCAGGTTGACAGCCGAGAGAATCTGTACAGTTATGTATGTCAGAACAACAATACCAAACTTTCATTTTAATTTCAATCAGAGAGAGAGAGAGAGAGAGAGAGAGAGGAGAGAGAGAGAGAGAGAGAGAGTCTATCTCCCTCGTCAGTAGCAAAGAAGTAAAATAGGTCACCAGTATTAAAATAGATAGGTCAATCAGTCAGTTAGAAAGTATGATGAAAATAGAAAAATTCATAAAGAAAAGTTTATTGAAAAACTTTAAGTTGTAAACATTATATTCCAAACCTAACGTAAATTAAAATGTACTAAAATCTATGGCTAAATAGAGCCTTGTTTCACCAACGAAAATTAAAGTATATATGCTATATTCTATAAAATAAAAGTTTCAAGAACTCATGCAGGAAAATATATAAATTTTAAAAAATAAACTTATCTGTAAAATTTCTGATTAGCATAACTATTATGTTTCCTTTTGAACAGAAACACTAGTAAATTTAACTTTACTAATGAAATGTAGGAAAGTTGAGTATAGAACCGGTATCGATACAGTAAATACCATATAAAAATGACAAACGTTTGAACTATTTAACTAATAGCTAAAATTACTGGGCAAATCTATTTAATATAAACAACATGACTCCCAGAATAAATAACTGAACTCTTTGCTCATACTGAATTACAGTTAGGTCGGCCTCGAGTCATTTCGTTGCCTCAGTTGCAGGTATTTAGGGCCCAACCTAATTTAAACAAACCGAAGTTGATATATCCATGCTCAGTGGCTGAAATGCTATGCTCCCTTCTCGCTTAAGATAACTTTTCGGGTGGGACCATTGCCGTCTCAATCCTACCTATTTATCCAATAACTTGCAGATTGTATCCAAAATATATTAAGTTAATTATAACTTAGTTTAACCAGACCACTGAGCTGATTAAAAGCTCTCCTAGGGCTGGCCCGAAGGAATCAGACTTTTATCTCAGTGGTTAGGAACCAATTGGTTACTTAGCAACGAAATCTACAGCTTCCTGTGGGATATGAACCACATTATGTCGAGAAATTAATTTCTAATGACCAGAAATAAATTACTCTCGTTCCGCATCGGCGGCAGCGGGGAGCGACATTGGGCTACCAGATTGATAAGCGAGTACGTAACCCAATCGTCCAATGAGGATCTTGAATTGTTATATTAATGAAGGTCACAACCAAATCATATTCCCTTTTACTTTCAGGTTTATTTACGGGACTAGAAGCTCGGCTGCAAATCCGGTGGTCCGAAGTTCGATTCCCGGCTCTGTCAACGTGGAATCAGAGGAATTTATTTCTGGTGATAGAAATTAATTTCTCGATATAGTGTGGTTCGGATCCCACAATAAGCTGCAGGCCCCGTTGCTAGGTGACCAATTGGTTCCTAGCCACGTAAAAATATCTAATCCTTCGGGCCAGCCCTAGGAGAGCTGTTAATCAGCTCACTCAGTGGTCTGGTAAAACTAAGATATACTTAACTTTTACGGAACTAGAAACAATCATATTTGCTTGTTAAAACGATACAAAGTTCAGAATGTAAACTTCCTGGAATGTGAAAAAATTGAATTAAAATCCCTGGTTAAAAATGGCCTCAGCAGCAAACAGACAATAAAAAGAGAAAGAGAAAAGTTGAAATCGCTTTAACTTCTGAACGGAGGACCCCTGCAAGCCAAGTTTAGAAAATACCTGCCCGATAAAGTTCCCGCAAACTCTTTTTAAGCCAAGTCTACGCTGCAGAATTCTAATTAGGAACCTCGGCGTACTTTTCAACCTTTTTTTCTAGCCTTGTTTTCTTCTTTGGTTTTTTTTCTTTTTGTACCTTTTGAGTGGAAACGAGAGGGGTAAGTTTCAAAAGCCTTACTTCAAGAGAATATCAAGCATATCAGTGTTATTGCTTACTCTGGGAGTAAGCCTTACAAACTACTTTGTTGTCATTGTTGTTGTTCTTGTTGAGGTTAAGGAAAGGTCTATGGAAAATCATAAAAAGGTCTGAAAAAGGAGTTTTGCGTTGAATTAAAGATACAGGAATTTTCTGATAGGGTATTTGTGATTTACTTATTAGAACGAAAATGTAAAAAATAAATAATGTGCGCGTGAAACAGTACACAATTATTTCTAATAAGATATAGCGTATTTATTATAATTTTCCTTGATGAAACAACAATCTATTTGACCGTAGATTTTAGCAAGCGCCCCGAGTAAGTTGGAGGTCGGATCACGCCTTTTTAAAATCAAGCTAACGAAATAATAACAATTCTACAACCGTCCACACTTACGATACCTTAATCTGCAATTTGTTTTAACAAGACAAGAACTTAATGTGCTGTCAGATGCAGCTGTCAAATATGAGAGAGAGAGAGAGAGAGAGAGAGAGAGAGAGAGAGAGAGAGAGAGAGAGAGAGAGAGAGAGAGAGAGAGAGAGAGAGAGAGAGAGAAGCATATTCTACTGAGTATAGCAATACAGGTTAAGGACATTCATGGGGGTGATGCAATACGAAAAGAAAACCTGATGGAGAAATATGTGACCTCATAATTCTTCTGCCATACTACAACTTTATCTACTACTACCACTACTACTACTATTACCACTACTACCACCACCACCAACAGCAACACCCATACAGCTCAGGAATTCCTCTCATTCCTCTGTGTTATGGGGCTCTTAAGACTTCGAGAGGGATAGAGGCAACAGCCGCGTATGATGGGCGAATACCAATCAAGATGGAATGGCGGGAAGGGGAAAACGCGCGAATAATATCGGGGAAAGAAAGAAGCGGGAGAAACGAAATTGCCAGTTTCTTCAATACCGAAACTCTCTCTCTCTCTCTCTCTCTCTCTCTCTCTCTCTCTCTTCTCTCTCTTTATACATGTGTGTGCGCGTATGTGTGTGTATTACATTCCTTCCTTTTCCATGGGGAGGGCCTAAGGGATACAATTTCTTTTTAAAGTATTCAAGAGCTTATGTGTCAACACGCCAAGTAGCAATATATGGGACGAGCAGGCTGTACCCTTCTGGATATATATATATATATATATATATATATATATATATATAATATATATATCATATATATATATATATATATATAATATATATATATATATATATATATCACGACTCATGCAGAGGGTACCAGTGTGTGCGCGCGCGTGTTAAGATTCCCTTTTTTCGTTTTCTTTTTTCAAGTGGAGCGACTTTTCTCCATGCCATTTTTTCAAAGGGTAAAGAGACCAAGAGAGAATACGAGAGAACTCGTTTCATTCTGAATCAATAACGCCGACTATGGTGATGATCCGTCTACCTTTAGTAGCGTTGATGGCAAAACTCTATAATTTTCTTTTGCTTTCATTTGCAAAATATCACAAACCTATGACATCATCTCTGTAGATGCTGTAACATCTTCCCTTGCTTCAGAGGCAATCTCTCAGTATGTCACAGTTAATTAACAAGCAAACTCAAATACGTTTTTATCACTCATCAATTCAAACACATCTCCACTCATATTTCTAGTAGGTTAATTGTACTGTAATTAGAAGGACTTTATGGGAATACTTTGTGTTCCAGGATATACCCAAGCCATCATTGGTATATCTTGTCTCTTAGATAGAACCTTCAGGTTAGAATTTGCCAGAACTTTTAAACGAAGAATTATTTAGCGGGGAAGACCCATACAAGAGTCTGTTACTCGTAGACTTCAAGACTTGAGACCTCACCTCTACTGGGTTGTAGAGGCTTCCTATGGTACATACCTCTTCAACGAGGAGCTGAGAATCACTATGTAGTTGATTCAGAAAAATTCTTCAGGGAAAAACTTGTAGACAAGTAATAGTAAAAATGCTCCTTTGACCATGGACATTTCTGTATTGGAATTGGTATTAAATTTAAACGCTTAATATACTGTTTCTAAGTGTCCTTAAGTAAATCAATCTCTCTCTCTCTCTCTCTCTCTCTCACACACACAGTTGTTCGTGAAGAATTCCGACCTATACCGACCTATCCCATAATGTCATTCCTCAACTATTCCCATTTGTTTAATGAAACCTCTCACTGTGTAAGGACTGGCCTTCAGACAGCGATACTATCCTTTTGTTTCGGCTTGTTTACTTGTTTGTTAGCAGGA
>NC_087204.1:20334396-20336896 GCF_015104395.2 Macrobrachium nipponense | reverse complement strand
CCATAAAATTGAGATGTTAGCGATTCATATTTACGATAAACTCACAGGTTACTTACAACAGAAATCAATTAGCTGTTTGACGCATCTCATTGGAAAATGTTCGTATAAGAAATAGGTATTGTTTACCTCAAACTTACTTTATAAGAATATTAACGATTTACAGGGCTAAAAGTAGAGACGATTTTTGCAGATGAAATTACACGTGATACAATGAACACATCTCAACCTCTGATAAGCTTTTGTTGTTGTTGTTGTTGTTGTTGTTGTGGTGGGGGGGGGCGGTAAGAAAGTTCTATGGAATAGCCTTAAAAATGTCCGAAAAAGATGTTTCGCGTTGTTAATAATACAGGAATTTTAGGATAGGATATTTATTATTTATCTATTAGAATGATAATGTAAAAAATAAGTAATATGCATGTTAAACAGTACATAAAAATCATTTCCAATAATATAGTGTTATTTTAATTTTCGTTTGTGAAACAAATCTCTATTTGACCGTAGATTTTAGCACGCATCCCGAGTAAGCTGGAGATTGGATCACGCCTTCTTTTAAATTCTAAATTAATTTATGTGTTAAATAGTTCTAAATTCTGGCTTTACTCAGTTTCAAATAAAAAAAAATTCTTTTTACTAGATCATTTTCCTACAGGTTGCAAATGCTGCAAGACTACTTTCAGGTTGCATTAAAAAATTGTTAACCTACTCAGTCCTTCACTTTCAGTCAGATGTTCTTAAAACTTGCAGTGTTGAATAAAAATGAAAGTTTCACCCTCCTCCATTATACAGCATGCTAAACAAGACAGAGTGAGACTGAAGACACTTATTTAACTAAAATAAAAATGAACGGAAATATTTCTAGCAAATTTGTTTCGTATTCATCTCTCTCTCTCTCTCTCTCTCTCTCTCTCTCTCTCTCTCTCTCTCTCTGCACCTCACGCTTAAGCGACGTTTGGGTAAAATACTGTAAATTAGGGAACTTGCCTTAATAGAACTGTCTAAAGGTAATAGCTTTGCATGCCTCTTTGTCAGATGGAGCTATCAAGCCAGAAAAATGCTCCTGGAACATTTTCGCTCTCACGGACGCCCCCAGAAAGTTAATTTATTATTGATGTCTTAGTGGTTCTGCCGTTTTTCAGTTTTCTGTAAAAGGAAACTATATTGTGCCGGCTTTGTCCGTCCGTCTGCACTTTATTCTATCTCGCCCTCAGATCTATAAAAAAAAAACTTCAAAGACTAGAGGGCTGCAAATTGGTACGTTCATCATCCTTCATCCAATCATCAAGCACGCCGAATTGCGACCCTCTAGCCTCAGTAGTTTTTATTTTATTTAAGGCTAAAGTTAGCCACGGATCGTGCATCTGGCAACGCCTTCCGGATGCGTGGAACACACCCTCGCTCTACCGCATCTGGGAAGCAACTGAAGTGCTGCCGGTCGCAGCTGATGGTTTTATACAGCAGGAGAAACTTCGGCGCATTTTATACACGTTATAATTTTTATCAAAAAGTTGTTTTTTTTTAATTATCGTTATTCCATTCTTTCTCTCTTCATCATTAAAGTTAATGGTTTACTTGCCACCTTTGGGACAATTTTAAAAATAGGAAAAAGGAAAAAAAATCTCAAGACATGTCATCTTTAGCAAATAACCGAAGATATAAAAGATCCCTGTCTTATGTTACGTGGAGAATTTATCTTCATCCAGCTCCGGCTAAGGAACATAGCCATAATTAATCTGTGACGTTGGAAAAGACTGTTAGAGCAGTAAAAGTTTTCATTTATTATACGATAGGAATAAGACATAAAAAAGAAAAAAGTTTTTTATTTCGATTTGTAAAACTGAACAGCACTGAGCATCATTCCCTGAAGGAAATTAAGCAAATAAAGCGCGCAGGTCATACATTTCCATCTTTACTTTGCGAAATTCAAATATAAAACAGCTACGCCTGGCGCATTTTTCTTAAAGAAAATGCCCACATATGTCATTTTGACCACTGAAAGACTGAACCTCGTCTTTGATTGGTTAGATGTGGTTGGGGGCGGGGCAGGAAACTCGGGCGTTTCTGATACAACTGCGAGGAATAGCTGCGCAATCTGTCATATGCATGTTAGCGATACGTCCTCTTTGACAGAGGGAAGGAGAATGTATGACGGCATCGTCCGTGCAAGTTTCAAATGAAAGTCTTAACCTGTTTTCGTATTGTAACTGCAGTTTCTGATTCAACCTAAATACAAGTAGCTGGCCAAGGAGTATCTAAAAGATCTATTGAACTCGTGATAACAGATGCTACATTTTCGCGTAATGACAATCAGTGAAACCAACCATTACGGGTCATGTTTTACTATCTACAATATTTCGATAAACTCCATAGTCATCACCATATCATGACAATGGAGCGAAGGAAGATCCTTAAATAGGTCTCTCAAAGGAAACCCCAGCAATGATTCAGTAGGATTTAAACCTCTCGTTGAAAGGTCAGGAGTGAAAATTTCATATGTTCTTCC
>NC_087204.1:20306896-20331896 GCF_015104395.2 Macrobrachium nipponense | reverse complement strand
TAGGAAAATTATCTCAATATCTCTATAGCTATATAATATTAATTTATAATGTATACATAGATATATATTACCTATATTATATACCCTATATATATAAATATTATATATATATATTAATTCAATTATATATAAATAGAAAATAGATTATAAAAAACATACAACTGTCACAACAAACAGATTATCAAAGACGACGACACTAAGATGGAATTAATTCGAAACCGCGAATATAAAGTATAAAATAAGAAAAAAAACTAGGAAAAACCGAAACAGAAAACCTTCCAAAATACTTAAAAGTAGAACTTAGGGTCCTAGTGGATCGGGCGCTCCGGATTCCAATCTTGCGAGATCATTCGAAACCGGATTTCTTAGCATTCGACCGAGGCCCGTTGGGCCTCCCGAACGTAATATTGGCAAAGAGCCATCATCATTTCGCGACCGAACAACGCTTACCTGAAATATAAATAGAATAAAAATAAATAAATAAACGGGATGCAAAACTGTACTTCAGATTTCGAATACTGACTAAACAGTCTGCTAATTTATCTACACGACCAAACGCACCATGCACCACACACACATTATATATATATACATATATATATATATATATATATATATATATATATATATATATATATTATATATATATATATATACGCGTGCGTGTATGCATACAAAATATATATGTATGCAAAGTTTCCATCTGGAATACACGAAAACAAAATATGCACTCATGCGTTGGTCGTCTTTTTGTACTTATGCGTATATAGTATGTGTTTATGCACAAATATATATATATATATATATATATATATATATATATATAATTATATATACCTATAGAGAGAGAGAGAGAGAGAGAGAGAGAGAGAGAGAGATAGAGAGAGAGAGTTTCCTCCTCGTCTGCCAGAAAGCCGAAGGGAATTGGTTTCCAGGCGGTCTGTCGCACGGGATTTTCTTTACCAGTTCTGCAGCGTCGTCGTCGTCGCGGGAGTTAAAATGTTATCTTACACGGGATATTAAAACCCCAGAGTAAAAGATCAAGGAGGACCAGAAGGGGAAGTCGAAACCGAGATTTTGTCGTTATTTTATACAAGTAAATTTATTATGTCTCTGGTGTTGGAACAATGAGTAAGATGAGTGTATCTTAAGCTTAACCAGACCACTAAAAACTAATTATGAACAGCTCTCCTAGGATGGAGAGAAGGATTAGATTTTTATTTACGTGGGTGGGAACCAATTTATTTACTTAGCAACGTGATCTATAGCTCATTGTGGGATCCGAACCTCATTATATCGAGAAATGAATATCTAATCATCCGACTAAAGTAATAATAATAATTATTATTAAAAAATATCCACAATTATATATTAAAAATATATTTCTAGATGCTCTTCGGGATGAAACTATCTTCATACATTTTAACGTTACACTGATGAGGAAAACCGTTCAGGTGTTCGAAAGTCTTTGTTCTATGTTTTTACATAGAAATATATTTGTAATATATAATTGTGGATATTTTTTAACAATTTGTTTTCACGAAACTGTGAATTTCTTAAATAATAATAATAATAATAAATATGTCTGGGATACTCCACTTATTAAAAACTGTTGTATAAATGAAAGAGAAACTTGAAATTCGTTAAAGAAGAAGAAGAAGAATGAGGAGGATGGAGTAGGAGGAGGAGGGAGGGGAGGAGGAGGAGGAGGAGGAGGAGGAGGAAGGAGGAGGAGGAGGAGGAGGAGGAGGATTTTAAACACCTAACCATGAGAGACACCCAAACGGGCTGAATTCGGAGGGATGAATTTTTTAAACACCGATCGAGATACACCCTTCTTGCTTAATGGATGGACTCTTCTCCAGGAAATCCACTTAAAATGAGAGAGAGAGAGAGAGAGAGAGAGAGAGAAGAATGACGTTCGTATATGAGGCAGAGTGAGAGAGAGAGAGAGAGAGAGAGAGAGAGAGAGAGAGAGAGAGAGAGAGAGAGAGAGAGATTATGATCTGTCAACGTGCTTGTGCAGAACACAGTCCATTCGGTAAACAACATCTCCTTCCCATATGAATATTCCCGAACCGAACACAAATAAAAGTTACCTTCTGCCCGGCATCAGTATATGATGCATACAAATTATCATACGCTTCTCTCTCTCTCTGTGTGTGTTTTACACACGCCACCCAGCAACCTCTTTCTCTCTTTATATGCACACTTCCTTTTGACAATTCCTTCCATTACGCCCACACGCCCTCTTTCTCTGCCCTTTTCTATCCTCTCGGGTGGCTGCTCAGAGATCAGAGGTCAACACAAGGCTTCTTAAACACTTCAGATCTTTACCACGCTTACGCGCCGCCGTAAAGTAACAGCCCGTACATTAATACCGCCACATTTATCTCTTAAAGTAATCAACCTATTGTATTGTACGTCCCGAAAGGTGGGTTTATGCCAAGCTATCGGAATGAGAGGCTAATCTTACAGATTTTAATTTCTTTTACTTTGTCAATTTGTCTTCTATAGGTAAAAATGATTTACCACACAAGGCCATAACACATTTTCACCTGTTCTCTTTTTTAAAGCCGAAAAAGTACATTTTTTTTTATAGAAGTTTAATGAAGCCTAAACTTGATCGCCCCGAACTCAGTTCTCTAAAAAGAATGAAACTTGGAAATAATAATAATAATAATAATAATAATAATAATAATAATAATAATAGCTACGTATCATTCGCGCCTGTTGCTTTGTTCGTTAAGTATCTGTCTCCAAAACCCCTTATCAAAAACAATGATACGGGTTCGAAATACACGTCTTCAGATACCTGAGCCGTTGTTGCCGGCTTGAAAGCCGACTAAGTGATGCTATCTGAGGTCGCCTGTCTTCAAAACTTATCTGTAACACTTTTTCCCTCCAAAGGGGATCCTCCTTTCATTTCCTTTTCATATCGGCAGTGCGTACAATGCATAATTCTGCATAATGTTCCTTTTAACTTATCACTATGCCCCAACCGGAGATAATTAGTTAAAATCCACAATAATGTATATGGTACTGTATTTTTCCAAATTACAAAAAGGTTACAAACAGCGAGCTTTACTTAAGAGGTCGAAAGTTCCCTGTGTTTACCCTTTTTTGAATTATGGAAAAATACAGTATCACATACATTATTATGGCTTTTTAACTCATGATCATTTTGAATTTTCTGAGGTGCCAAGACCTCAGAAATAATAAACATCCCTTTCCTCACAGTATATTATGCATAAATTATAAAGCATGATGACTTCCAGAATCATTTCTACTTTGTCCTTTGGGAACTAAAATCTGAAACCAAGAAATAAAAGATGAGGCTGCAGGTCTGCTCGCCTGTGACGTTGGGGGGGGGGAGGGGGGGGGGGGGGGGGGGTAGGGGGGGGGAGGGGGGGGACTTTGGTAAAACACTATTGATCACCCAAACGCCCACGGCGTCCAGATCTTCGTTCTCTAGGTGTCATGGATCCCTGGACAGGACTTAAAGAGAGACATTCACTAACTGACCAGAGAGGATTTGTAAAAGTAAGAACTCACTGCGAACACTGGCGGCAGCAGAATTCAATACGAAAAAAAAACTCAATTACAATAATAATAATAATAATAATAATAATAATAATAATAATAATAATAATAATAATAATAATAATAATAACTAATAATAATAATAATAATAAAATTTTGGTGGAAGACCCTCTTTAGGCGAATGTTGTTAAAGAGAATGTAGAATTAAGCGAGTTGATTTTATATATTGTCTTTTTTTTCCATTTTTCTTACAAATCGCTTCTCAGGCTCAGCGATGTTTCTGAGTAACCGGCCAATATTCATATTGGGAATTTCTAAAAATTCTAAAAATTAAAAAAAGAATTTATAATTTTTAGAAATACCCAATATGAATATTGGCCAGTTACTCAGAAGCGAATTGTAAGAAAAATTGAAAATAAAACATTATTTAAAATCAACTCTCTTAATTCTGCCATTCTCTTCAACAGATAATAATAATAATAATAATAATAATAATAATAATAATAATAATAATAATAATAATAATAATAATAATAATCTCTATGCTTTTTCTTTCCTCGGTGGGACTGCCTGTACCAACATTCATTCATTATCTTAAGAGGGGCATTAGGTTACTAGAAAAGACCAGATTTTTTTTTATTTGACCCTAATCTTAGCCTTCATGGGAACATGGAACGCTTCTATTTCCAATCACTATTTCTTCGCCTCAAATGTCGAGAGAGTCAGCTTTCACGATTTGGAGAAACTCTTTTGAATGAAGACCACTGACAACCCGCTGTGTTCAGAATTCAACTGAAAGAAATTCCAAGGAAGCCTCATCCAATATGACACAGCTGGAAAGGTTACTGTAGGAGTCGATAAGCAAAACAAGCAAGCAAGTTCAACACTCAAAATGATGCAGACAGAACGCAGCAAACGAGCCATTGAAAGTGCAATCAACTTATCAAAAACCATAGATCACAATACGCTAAAAAGATTACCATCCAGCCAACATGGAGAGTAAGCTCGTGTGGGAAGCCTCACTCATAGAATAAATAGGCACTCGGCGAATAACTGTAAAGATTTCATTTTCAGATCAATTGAACGGCATCAAATGCATCTTCTTGCAATTTATGACGGACCCGGCCATGGAGTCAAAGGTTCGTATATATACTATCAGCCATAGATAGCAAACTTGCCTGTCCAACATGGTATCCTTCACTGCTTCTTACAATTGGCAGCAATTTTACCTCGCCCAAGAAAACAAAGGTGATTTAGGCACTGTATGACTTAAAATTCCTTTCTCTCTCTCTCTCTCTCTCTCTCTCTCTCTCTCTCTCTCTCTCTCTCTCTCTCTCTCTTTTTCTCTCTGGGTATAGAGGTAGGCACGGATGATCGAATCAAGCCCGGCACTTCAGAGAATTGTGCTAACTGGACTTTGGTTTCAATTGGTTGGCAGTCCAGGTTGATGCTTCTGGAAATCAGGCGAAATGCATTTCTCGTTCCCGGGGTGAATATTGCAGCAGACTGGTCAGAGAGGCATTTCAGATCAAACTGACGACAGCAAAAGTGGAATTCCTAACCCAAATAACTTCGCAATACTAGAACGATTCTGGAAACGATATCCATGTTAGATAAATGATCTTCATATTAGTTTGAGCACGAACGTGTTAAATAAAATACAATATATCTCGCAGTGAACTCACTTGCATTCAGGAAATTTTAGGGAATTTAAAGGTAGCTTATGGTAACATTTAACTTGCACGAACTTACGCGAGAAATGCGTATTTTTCAATGCGAAAGAATTCTTGACTTCGGAGGCCCAACACATGATAAGCCATGGTTGTTACCGTGTATGGAAACACACCCATATATACATTTAAATGTATATATGTGTGTGAAGATGTGTATGTGTATATATATATATATATATATATATATATATATCTATCTATATATATATATATATTGTTTGTATGTATCTATTATAGCCTATGTGGGGAAATAAAAAAAAAAATCGATCTAGATCTCTCTCTAAATTCGGAAGGTCCACCTCCCGTCCGCCTCTATACATTACTATGAACCCTGCGCCACCAAAAGACACCTTACCTTAGGTCAGTGACGCACCTCAAGGTGAAAGTCTCAAAGGCCAAGATGGGGAATGTCAATCAGTTGCATGCACCTATTCCTCTCTGTGCAATTTTGACGTCACAGCCTAATAAGACACTTCCCGTCGAGTTTTTAGGCAACTCGGGGTACAACCTATCAAGATCTACTTCTCGTCGACGTTATTGGCAACTGCGGTTATTTTGAACTCACTATGGTACCTGTCCCCCTCAAAATTTATAAGAATAATGGATAAAACTGATGGTGAGGTATTGGACCATTATTAATACCTTCGGCGGTACCAAATAAAGGGTTTTAGACAGTAAGTCTCTTCTAAAGAATGATAATACTTCTTCATAGAGTAGATTAGGTATTGGTTCCTCTATTAGCTTTTTTGGCAAGAACACATTAGACACCAAAATTAAATAGTAACAAGTTCACATTTCTTGGCAATTAAGTATACTGGAAGGTGACTTGGGTTAATTTTGAGAAAAAAAATAGTAATTTTAAAAAGTTCTCTAAAATCTGTAAGGAAGAGAGAGAGAGAGAGAGAGAGAGAGAGAGAATGGTGGAGGATCTTTAATTTGAGTGAGAAAATATTCGTAAAGTTACTACAAATACTATTTGGCTATTCCTGGTTTAATATAGATTTTTATCACTACCTAAAGTGACTTCAAATTCCATTTGATTATTCCCGACTTAATACAGATAACTACCACACGGCTACTATTTCTCCATATCACGTGATATTTGAATCTGCAAAAATGAAGGTCACCTAACTCGAGAATGATGACATGACATGACTTCACTACCTTTTTGGGCCCAAGTGATCGGGGTGAGGTCTGGTGTCAGGGGGAAGGTTGAAGAGGTACCCTTGCCCTTCACATAACGAAAGGAGAGAGAGAGAGAGAAGAGAGAGAGAGAGAGAATGTCAAATCCGAACCTGCCCGACGACATCTCTCGCAGAATGCAAATGACGCAGTCTAGTTGAAATTAGCCCTTACCAGGATGCAATGAAGATCGGTTGATTTGCTTTCGTTTAAAGTGTCTCTCTCGCTCTCTCTGGCGTTTTCTTTGTTGAAGCAAACGCCCCGAATAAGGGAAAGGAAGAGAGAGGAGGAGGAGGAGGAACAGAGTTGATTTATTTTCCTTTGTGTCTCGACTTTTTTACCATTTCCTTCAACGCTCCAATTAGAGAGAGACCAGCGGAAGATTCGATTTCCTTTAAGTGTCTCTCGTTTACTGTTTTTCCCGTAGAGACAACAGCCACAAGAACTAAATTGGAAGGAGGAGGAGGAGGAGGAGGAGGAGGAGGAGGAGGAGGAGGAGGAGGAGGAGGAGGACAAAAGAAGAGAGAGAGAGAGAGAGAGAGAGAGAGAGAGAATTTTCAATTAGAAAAGGGAAGTTACCATGTTACGAGATAGAGAACAAATTGAGGCAAAAAAAAAAAAAAAAAAAAAAAAAAAAAAAAAAAAAAAAAAAAAAAAAAAGGGACTATGGGCTGGAGGTTAATCCCCCATTTACCTGGGACCAAGGGACCAATTGGCGTACCTTTAACGAGGTGCGCACAACATTCCGAAATGAAAGAGAGGAAATAAAAACACAACAGAACGCTTCGCTTCAGAATTTGTCCAATGACAGTCATTAATTACAATTCCTGCCTCAACGGTAGAAAATACATTTATGCCTTGACAAAAACCAACTTGATGGAGCAGTAATTATTTCATAACAGTAGTGTATTACTAGTAAAGCTTACAGTGAAAAAAAAAAAAAAATTTAAAAATACCCAGGTTATTGTTCTCCTGAACAAACCATAAAGTTCTACTGTAGTTTGAGCAATATTGTGAATTGAATGTTCAAAACTTATTTCTTTATTTATGTATTTGCTTTTTAAAACGTTTTTCCATTTCTTTCTTCCATCTGGTATGATTTTCGTGAAAAATAGTACATTTAACAGAAAATTGCCCATTTCTGCACTGTTCGTTAAATCGTAATGCAAGTCAATTAATATGATACTTTAACACAAATGAATCATATCGGTCAATCATGTCACCTTATCCATGCAATAAAGCAATACCATTTCAATAATACCAGGGTAGAACCCTAACCTGTCAATATAAATTAACCTAATAAGTCATTCTGTAACAGGATTCTTCCAGCACTGATGGATCAACCTGAATCACTGACAAAATATAAAACATTCTATATGATAATAATTCCCATCAAGCCTTCAGTAAAATTAACGTGATGTGACCCTGACAATACCCACCCCTACTTGGGGTAACGTCTCCATAACAGTACTAAATCCTGTGGTAACGTCTCCATAACAGTACTAAATCCTGTGGTAACGTCTACATAACAGTACTCTCCTCTGTGGTAACGTCTTCCATAACAGTACTAAATCCTGATGGTAACGGTCTCCATAACAGTACTAAATCCTGTGGTAACGTCTCCATAACATGTATTAAACTCCTGGTGGTAAGCGTCTCCGCAGTAACAGTACTAAATGCTGTGGTAATGTCTCCATAGCTATACTAAATCATGTGGTAACGTCTACATAACAGTACTAAATCCTGTGGTAACGTCTACATAACAGTACTAAATCTCTTGTAACGTTCTACATAACAGTACTAAATCCTGTGGTAACGCTACATAACAGAGTAAATCCTGTGGGTAAGTAATATCATAACAGTAGTAAATCCTGTGGTAAACGTTCTACATAACAGTATTAAATCCTGTGGTAATGTCTCATAAACAGTGCTAAATCCTGTGGTAACGTCTCCATAACAGTACTAAATCCTGTGGTAACGTCTCCATAACAGTATTAAATCCTGTGGCAACGTCTCCATAACAGTACTAAATGCTGTGGTAATGTCTCCATAGCTATACTAAATCATGTGGTAACGTCTACATAACAGTACTAAATCCTGTGGTAACGTCTACATAACAGTATTAAATCCTGTGGTAACGTCTACATAACAGTAGTAAATCCTGTGGTAACGTCTACATAACAGTACTAAATCCTGTGGTAATGTCTCATACAGTACTAAATCCTGTGGTAATGTCCAATACAGTACTAAATCCTGTGGTAACGTCTCCATAACAGTACTAATCCAGTGGTAACGTCTACATACAAGTACTAAACCTCCTGGTAACGTCTTACATACAGTACTAAATCCTGTGGTACGTGTACATAAAAAAAAAAAAAACAGTACTAAATCCTGTGGTAACGTCTACATAACAGTACTAAATCCTGTGGTAACGTCTACATAACAGTACTAAATCCTGTGGTAACGTCTACATAACAGTAGTAAATCCTGTGGTAACGTCTCCATAACATTACTAAATCCTGTGGTAACGTCTCCATAACAGTACTAAATCCTGTGGTAACGTCTACATAACAGTACTAAATCCTGTGGTAACGTCTCCATAACAGTACTAAATCCTGTGGTAACGTCTCCATAACAGTACTAAATCCTGTGGTAACGTCTCCATAACAGTACTAAATCCTGTGGTAACGTCTCCATAACAGTACTAAATCCTGTGGTAACGTCTACATAACAGTACTAAATCCTGTGGTAACGTCTACATAACAGTACTAAATCCTGTGGTAACGTCTACATAACCGTATACATCCTGTGGTAAACGTCTCATAACATTACTAAATCCTGTGGTAACGTTCTCCATAACAGTAACTAAATCCTTTGTGGTAACGTCTCCATAACAGTACTAAATCCTGTAGTAACGTCTCCATAACAGTACTAAATCCTGTGGTAACGTCTCCATAACAGTACTAAATCCTGTGGTAACGTCTCCATAACAGTACTAAATCCTGTGGTAACGTCTCCATAACAATACTAAATCCTGTAGTAACGTCTCCATAACAGTACTAAATCCTGTGGTAACGTCTACATAACAGTACTAAATCCTGTGGTAACGTCTCCATAACAGTACTAAATCCTGTGGTAACGTCTCCATAACAGTACTAAATCCTGTGGTAACGTCTACATAACAGTAGTAAATCCTGTGGTAACGTCTACATAACATTACTAAATCCTGTGGTAACGTCTACATAACAGTACTAAATCCTGTGGTAACGTCTCCATAACAGTACTAAATCCTGTGGTAACGTCTCCATAAAACAATACTTAAATCCCTGTAGTAAACGTCTCCATAACAGTACTAAAATCCTGTGGTAACGTCTACATAACAGTACTAAATCCTGTGGTAACGTCTCCATAACAGTACTAAATCCTGTGGTAACGTCTACATAACAGTAGTAAATCCTGTGGTAACGTCTACATAACATTACTAAATCCTGTGGTAATGTCTCAATAACAGTGTTAAATCCTGTGGTAACGTCTACATAACAGTACTAAATACTGTGGTAATATCTCCATAGCTGTACTAAATCATGCGGTAATGTCTCCATAACAGTACTAAATCCTGTAGCTTATATTCCGTGACCTAACTCTTACCATACCACCGAATCCTATCTGGACCTTTGATATCCTACCGAGTAATTAGTTACGTTTCGTCATAACACCTGTGAGTTTTATGTGGTAAGATTCATTGAAAGTGAAAATCTGTATCGCAGAAAGTAACAGACACTACAGTACAGAGTGTCCATAAAGTCCCAGTACCATTACATGTATTTATAGTTGTAATGGTACTGGGACTTTATGGACACACTGTATTACGTAATCATTGCAAACCAACCGTATACTTTTCCATTCTGCTGTAAAAACATATCGTCGACGAGGAACACGAATCCAGTAAACGAACGAAAACGTGAAACTTACCAATGAATAAGTAAACTTGAGGTTGCAGAATTCATTAAACTCACTATACATTCACTTGAAATGTTCGTTTATGTTGTTAAGAATTTCTTTGATATGTCCTGTAAAAGCTTCAATAAATTAAGACATGAAATGTAGATCGATGACTCATCCCGCCTCATTTCCAGTTTGACGCAACGATTTCAGGTTCAAAGCGTCCCTTTGAATCTTAACGCCACAAAGCGTGAGTATTCATCAACACGAATACGAATCTCCAGCTGAGGCAATCGAACGACGACGCTTCTGGTTAGCGTCGACACTTGCGTACTTGCATGCATGTGAACGGCACAGGAGAACCAGCGTTCGTTTCCCTTTAATCTGACCTTCAACTCGTGGAACCAACCACCTGTTGGAGCTCGCATTGGGATAGTTAAATTATCTATCCGCCAACATGTCACTCTGGTCTTCCTCTTTCTTCTTCTTCTTCTTCTTCTTCTTCTTCTTCTCCATCTCCTTCTTCTTCTTCTTCTCCATCTCCTCCAACGAACACTACAGGAACCATTTATTCCTCGTCCAACACTACGCCGCCGCGCCGCCGCCTCCGCCTCCGCCTCCTCCTCCTCCTCCTCCTCCTCCTCCTCCTCCTCCTCCTCCTCCTCCTCTTCCAACACTACGCCTCCTCCTCCTCCTCCCCATTTTCTTGCAACTGTTTACAATGTTTTATTTTCTGATTCTTTATCTAGAAAACTTACAAGGTCATTTATTTCCTCCTCCTCCTCCTCGTCCTCCTCGTCCTCCTCGTCCTCCTCGTCCTTCCTCCTCCTCCTCCTCTCCTCCTCCTCCTTCCTCCTCCTCCTCCTCGCACTCAATAATAAATCGCAACGATAAGAGAGAATCTCCCTCTCTTTCTTCGAACAATCCGGAGGCAATCTCTGAATTCAAACATTTTAAACACTGAAAATAAAATATTTACATCTTGCCCCGAGGCAACACCGCAGCAAATGTTTTAAATCATTTCTCCTCGCAAACGTCTTTTTAAAAAATACTTCGTATTTCACTGGTAAACATTTAGCTCTAAAACCCACTTCCCCAAGCAGACGCATTGCAAAATTCCACAACACCTTAATGCAACAGTCACTCGTGTATTTAAGGGGTCAGCTTATAAGGACGTATGCAAACGAGCGGAGGATATATAGGTTATTAGGGCAGAGCGACTCGCGATTTAAAAAGAGATCTCATGGAAGCGATATCCATACGTACCCCGACTCCCCGATTCCGTCAGCAAATGTGTGCCATTAAAACGAACGTTGCATAAAGCGGCGTTTGAGGGCAAAATAAATTTAAAAAACAAAAAGATTGTTGCTTTGATGTATTCTCTCTCGGGATCACATTCGGCTCCGTATATAAAGGAATAAATTAATTTCCGTATTTTCTGCCGATGGCTATACTATATTGAAATGTGTGTTTGTGTTTTTTTTATGCATTCTGTTGGGAATCAAATACTAACCGGCGTTTTAAGAGAATGAATTCTTGTCATTTATTCCAAATGTATTCAAACACTTGGATTACGAGGTACTAATTATCAATCAGCAAAAAAGAAGGATTTAAATTTTGCAAAATGAATCACACATGGGTTACGAAATCCTAATTATATATATGTATATGTATATGTATATGTATATGTATATGTATATATATATATATATATATATATATATATATATATATATATAGCATATATATATAATCTATAGAATATATATACCTATAAACTATACTACGGTCGTTTGTTTCATTAGGAAACTGATGCAACACTGCATGATTTATAAATGCCGTGGATAAGAATTGGACTTATTATACGGTTATCCCGGATTTCTCACTGCACAGGGTCGATTTTTCCCATTTGCAAAGTAATGGAAGATCATTCATATATAGATAGCCATATAAAGGCACGTAGTGAATAACCTACTACAAACTGCTTATAGGATACCATTCAGGCTTAGAAAATGCATACAAAGCGATAAAATCAAACTTTCCAAAGAATGTGGGGAGTTCAGATTTGAAAAGATTCAAACACAGTAGATTGTATCCTGAAGAGTATTATACATTTGTATATATATTATATATTATATATTATAATATATATATTATATATACTAATATATATATATATATTATATATATATATATATATATATATATATAATTATATATATATATTATATATATATATATATACATATAACTATATATAGATATATATATATATATATATATATATATATATATATATATATATATAGATATATATATATATATATATATATATATCTATATATATATATATGTATAGATATATATATATATCTATCTATATATATATATCATATATATATATATATATATATATATATATATAGTGTATGTATGTATGTATGTATGTATGTATGTATGTATGTATGTATATGAACTTACATCCACTTCAGACTGGAAATAGAAAACGCAATAATGAATTACACTTAAAATACCTAACTAGCTCATACAATCCAGACTTTCGCAATCATGTTCCCAGTTACTGGAAGTGGGTGGCTTAAAATGGTGAACCGTAATTAACTGCATGAATTAAGAGATTTTGATCAGAAATCAATTAATTCCTAGAACTCTCTGTGATTTTGGTTGCGCATACAGCTTTTATCTCTCGCTATTCAAGCGCACTGAACTATAAATAATGTTTTAATGGTCAACGAGGCAACTAAACTTTATTTCCCAGATGGAAACTGTAATATAGAATGTAGGCCAAAGGCCAAGAAGCATTACGACCTACGAGGTCATTTGGTGCGGGAAAGGTAACTGAGAGCAGGTAGGTTCGAAGGTGTAACAGAAAGAAAACCCTCAAAGCAACTGCACTATGAATCAATTGTAAGGAGAGGGCGGATAGCAAGATGGAAGAAAGATAATACAAATGGAGGTACTGTAAAAGGAATGAAAGGTGTCACAGCTAGGGGTCGAAAGGACGCTGCTAAGTGTCTTCGGCATTAACCCCGCCCCCTTTACGGGGAGAATGTTAATGAAGTCTCCCAATAGGCTTTACACAATGAAGTACAAAATCATTGTCCGAAAGAAAGTTTCTCAGTCACATTCGCCCGATTTGTTTATTGTAAATCTCATCACGTTTTATTTCGGCGGCGTGGGGCAGGGAGGGAGGGGGAGGTGTTGTTAGGCAGGGGGGGGGGGGGGAGGCGTGGGAGACACCACTCGCTGGGTACAAGACAAAAGTCAACTGCTAAATCCGCTGCACCACAAAGATGGTGGTTCTGGGAGCAGAGAGTCAATGCCGGCGCATTACAATACAAACTCACTCTGCCTCAGAAATCGCAACAAAGAAATACACCAAGATTTAAACAACAAATGGGGAGAGAGAGAGAGAGAGAGAGAGAGAGAGAGAGAGAGAGAGAGAGAGAGAGAGAGAGAGAGAGAATCTTTATTCTATGTCCAAATCTGAATCTAATTTTGCATCCAAAATCACTCGTCTAAAATAAATGCCAAAAGCGTGAAACGAGGTTTGTTTTGATTGAGCTACAACGCATTTATCACCATTTTCGCTAACTCGGGAGTAAGCCTACCCACTTTCTTTTTTTTTTTTTTTTTTTTAGATATAAAGACTTTTCACAACCTATTTATTTCTACTTGGGCATACAATAGACATTTTATTATGAAGATCTACAATAACACGTTTATATATATATATATATATATATATATATATAATATATATATATATATATATATATATATGTATATATGTATGTATATATATATATACATATATATACATATATATATATATATGTATATATGTATGTATATATATACATATATATACATACATATACATCGTGCAATACATTCAAGTTACTGTCAACCATTTGAGCTGAAGCGAAATGTGGAAAAATTCATTGACATAACTACCGTATTTCCTAAATAATTTTCGCTGGGAAATGATGACGCCAATCAAATAACATTTCCAAGCGCTTATTTAAGACTTTTGTCCACTTAACCCTTTGTGATACAGGATGATGATCTCATGAATATTATGGGATTCACTCTCAGGGATTGGGGCAATTACGGAAACACGATCCGACCTCCAGCTTAGTCGGGGCGCGTGCAAAAGTCTACGGTCAAATAGAGCGTTGTTTCACCAAAGAAAATTAAAATTACATATGGTATATTTTATTAGAAATAATTGTTCTGTACTGTTTAACATGCACCTTATTTATTTTTTTTACATTTTCATGCTTATAAATATATCATAAATATCGTATTCTAAAATTCATGTACCTTTAACTGAATGCAAAACACCCTTTTCAGACCTTTTTTAAGCTTTCCTACCTCCCCCCCCCCAAACAACAAAAATGTCCCCCCCCCCCCCCCGCCCCCTACCTTTTTCTTCCTCCCCGAGCAAGCAAAAAATCATAGCACGGCGTGCATCTATAGCCAGAAGTTCTACCTGGTTCTGTGTGAAGTTAAAGCTCACGTCTTCAATTCTATAGGAGGTATCACCCTTAATGGACGGATAGCTTCTCAGGAGTAGTAACAACAGGTTTTTAACATAATATCCTCTCTTTCTACTTCTCATTTCACAGGTGAAAGGAGACCCAACCTTTTACCTCCCAAGTACACGCTGACTAATGTAAACAATGACCAAATCCCTATCTCAGTTTCCCCCTCTCCCTCCACCTATACTTCTCTCACAGCAGAAGCAGCATCAGCAGCGGCAGCTGTTTTCCAAATGACGTTCGCGCGCGTGACTTATCCTTTAATTGGTATTTCATGATCGGGCAAGCAATATGGACGCTCTTTGTAAACATGAGCTTCGCCGCGCCCGGCGGATACTGCAGGAGAGCACCATTTTACCTCCCTTCGGAGATGCATTTCATTATGGAACCTCTCTCTCTCTCTCTCTCTCTCTCTCTCTCTCTCTCTCTCTCTCTCTCTCTCCGATGTAAAACGCATTGATTTCGCCTCCCCAGACCTGTTATGCTTTTTGTCTGTTTCGCTGTTTCTACTACTGATGCTGTGGTTGTAGCTGTTAAAAGTTGTAACTTTGAATTTAATGAAGGTTGTGGCGATGGGTTATTGCCCTTTGTAGTTTTTGTGAGGCAATAAACCTTATTTTGAGTATAACCTCCAGTTTTAATGGACATAAAAAAATATATTTTCGCTACTTTTCTCAGAGATCTTTTTGATTGTAATTACATCGTCAACATAACGAATGCTAAAGGATACTAACGTTTATGTTACGATTGGATTTTCTGTCATGTTGCTGCTCATGAGAAATCTGCGAAATATTGATTATGACAACTACTGGATCCATTTTCTTTTATGGATATTTCGCTGCATATAACAACTATATATGTTACGAGAAGATTACCAGTTTAAGTCGTTACAGCTCTGTTTTCTTTACAGATATAATGCATGGCTTATATTAAGAAAAAAACGGATGCATTTTGAATAAAAAAAAAAGGGTCGTATTGGAATATTAGCAATTAATATTTTTATATAAAAAAACTCATTATCAAAGATAGCAATTAGGAAACTCGATTAGAGAGAGAGAGAGAGAGAGAGAGAGAGAGAGAGAGAGAGAGAGAGAGAGAGAGAGAGAGAGGAGAGCAGCTAATCACTGTTTCAAATGCAGGCAAACACACTCTCTCTCTCTCTCTCTCTCTCTCTCTCTCTCTCTCTCTCTCTCTCTCTCTCTCTCTCTACACACACACACCAAACACACACACATAGTATATGAGTGTGAATTGTGTATGCATGTCTGCCCAACAATTGAAGACTGGTATCAGAGGAACCAGTCTCGAATTTCGGCCGAAGAGGGACAGATCTTTTCAAATTTCCTCTGCTAACAACCTAAGCAATGCATTATGTACCTGATTTAAACACTGTTTATGTACCCGTGCGTTGATTGTGCATCATTAAGTAACCACGGGCGCGAGGGATATGTATTTAGTTAGAATAGACGCGAAACGACCCTAATATTCAGGCTCCATTAGCACAGGATAACATTAACGTTATCATATCCAGAATCTATTTACCTGAAAAATTAATTTAATAAACAAACATTAATCTTCATCGATTTTTCCAATTCAGTTTAAAAAATTAGCATTAACACACTAACCCCCTTGACACTCAGAGAGAGAGAGAGAGAGAGAGAGATTTACGACCCTCCCTTAATATCCCACGTGCATGCATCCCATATACTCAAGCGCACATCACCTCAAGCTCGGGAAGCTATTACGGCAAAGTAATTATGATTAAAAAAAACGGAAAAGGGAAGATGGCGAGTAAGTAATTGAGAAAAATTGCTACTCATCAGCTCTGAATTAAAATAATATGTCCTTGCTACATCTTCTTGAAGGGCATTGGAGAAGAAATATATAAAAAAATGAAGTTTTAAACTTTAGATTATACGCTCATTTGCTGTACGCGAATCTGTTAATAGAAGGTTTTCGAGTTTTGGTCAACAATGCTACCAGCTTAAAAGATTTTCTGTTTTCTCATGATGAAGAAAATAATGAATCTTAAATGTTCCATTACTAACGTCCGTTTATAAAAGAGAGAGAGAGAGAGAGAGAGAGAGAGAGAGAGAGATTTCTAGAGAAGAGGCTTTCTTCACGAGCTATTCCGAGCAGTAGTGTAACTCAGAGAGAGAGAGAGAGAGAGAGAGAGAGAGAGAGAGAGCTTTCTCGAGAGGCTATTCCCAGACGTATTATACCGCTGAAGAGAGATATTAATACCGATGAGAGAAGGAGATAGAGAGAGAGAGAGAGGGAGAAGAGAGCTTTCTCACGAGGCTATTCCGAGACAGTATTATACCGCTGAAAGAGAGAGAGAGAGAGAGAGAGAGAGAGAGAGAGAGCTTTCTCACGAGGCTATTCCCAGACAGTATTATACCGCTGAAAGAGAGAGAAAGAGCTTTCTCACGACGCTATCCCAGACAGTATTATACCTCTGAAAGAGAGAGAGAGAGAGAGAGAGAGAGAGAGAGAGAGAGAGAGAGAGAGAGAGAGAGAAAACTTAATTCATAGCACAATGATGTGAGTTGATAGTCAGGTCCTCTAATCCTAGGGAACAGGTCGTTTCCCTTTCGACTAAGGGAGTATCAATGTATAATCCCACCCCATCGAGTAAACAGGAAAAAAAAAAAATACAAGAGAATGAGTCAACAATGATCGATGGGAATCCCCTCAGTGAAGTTAGGTGTTAACACCTCTATTTTTAGCCACGAGGGGAAATGCGTATTGGTGGCTGTGGGGTAACCCAAATTTGGTTAGCAACTTGCTGAGTGAACTTCCACTTGACGTAATGCCTTATGCAGAGAGAGAGAGAGAGAGAGAGAGAAGAGAGATAATTTAGGCCATAGGCCAAGGCACTGGGACCCATGAGGTCATTCAGCGCTGAAACGGAAACTGACAGTCAAAAGGTTTGAAAGGTGTAACAGGAGGAAAACCTCAAAGCAGTTAGCACTATGAATGAATTGTTAGGAGAGGGTGGAAAGTAAGATGGAAGAAAGAGAAGAGGAAACGAGGTACAGTAAAAGGAACGAAATGGGTTGCAGCTAGGGGCCGAAGGGGAGCAGCAAAGAGCCTTAAGTAATGCGTGCAGTGCACCGCATGAGATGCACTGACAGCACTAGCCACCTATGGAGAGAGAGAGAGCAACAAAATAGTCCAGAGTCAGATCCTCTCAGATCTGGTAGCCCGAAAATTATAAAGAATGCTGGAACATTCGTTCGAGCTCCGGACTGTAAGTAATGTCCCTGCGGTAGGGACTTAACGTCTTCACCCTCATTTGAATTATCAGTGGATGCACCAGTGACAATTCTTAGCTATTTAAAAAAAACAGCAAACAAAAAAATATCAACATAAACAGCGAGGAGGTGTGATTTCGGATAAATGACAACTTGAAGATTATTCAGATAATCTAAAAAAATAAATAAAAACTCATCCAGGAAAAAATTAGTTTCGAGTCACCTTGCAATTAAATCATTAACCTCACTTCCAGGTGTAAAAACAAGTATAGCATCATAAATTCTGCAATGGAAACTACCGTGAACAATGAAACTCTTCATAGGGAGAACGATATTCAATATTCAAGCAGGAAGACGAACAAAAATAGATGTTAATGCTCCCTTGACTGGGGAATTTGATGTGATATTCATACGGTGATGAATTTAATACACAGCAGAATTTCAGGGTAATTTCTGTGCTTTGATTTGCTAATTGCTGCCTCATATTCGGTGTATATTTCATATATAAGCTCATACTGATTTATTGATGCGTAAAATCAGATCAATGGTGGGATGTCAGTGTATCTATGAAATGTCAATAAATATTTGAAATATTTTACAATTTCCTTATTCGTTTATTAATCTCCCATTTTTCAATACTAGGCATGCAAAACAAGGCGTGATCTGACCTTCAGCTTACTTAAGGCGCGTGCCAAAATCTACGTGTACAAACGAAAATTAAAATAAATACGCTACATTTTTTTAGAATTAATTGTTTTGTACTGTTTAACATGCACATTATTTCTTATATTTTCATTCTAATAAATAAATCATAAATCTCCTATCCTAAGATTCCTGTATCTTTAACTCTACGCGAAACACCTTTTTCAGACCTTTCTAGGTTTTTCTAGAGACCTTTCCTACTCGCCCAACAACAAAAACAACAAAATAGTTTGTAAGCTTACTCCCAGAGTAAGTGAAATGAAAGTAGATTGACATTATGAATTAAAAATAAAATGTTAATACTTTTTTTAATATTCCCAATATTATTACTGTTAATACCATTATTATGATTACTATCTTTTATACTACTTCAGCAACTGTGTTGATATTACAGAGTATTCTTTCACCATGTTATCTTATGTATCTATATTGTGCATGTTACTGTTTGTACTTCGTATATTTCATGTATTTGGCCTCGAGCTGAAAATAAAATGTATTTATTATTATTATTTTCCTTATAACTAAGTTCTCTTGGCTACTGCATCCTGCCAGCAACGTTTCGATGTTCGTCACCTTAGGGGGGGAAATATTGTCGTAGATCATGGCAGTAGATTTTTGTTTACATACAATTGGTAACTCAGATGTGGATATCGCGATCCGTAGAGTTTTGTAAATCAGATCCAAGTCAAATTGAATATTCTGTTCCGACAACGTTGTTATTATTATTATTATTATTATTATTATTATTATTATTATTATTATTATTATTATTATTATTATTATTATTATTATTTCCAGATATAGTTATAAACTAGTGACTTGCCGAGATATCTTGTTAACATCTATTCACGCTTTTACAAGCTTCCAAAAATTAAAACTACAATCACGCAAAATGGAAGCGAACTTCCTGTTCAAGGCCTCGGGTTTAACCTTTAGCAGCGCTGGCCGCCAGTGAAAAACAAAAGGGGGAAATGTTAAACACTCTTTGTTTGGGAAAATATCAAAAAGGAAAGGTCAAAGTCACCTATCAAATGTTCTATTTCGGGCGATTCAAAGAACCTAACGAGAGCAGCTACGAGCATTTGTGCGAATCAGTTCGCGTGTGAGTGTACGGGCGCGCGCAAGTTTGAAGGAACGCGTATTCTTCTTCTTCTTTCGTATGGCGAAAGAAACGACTTATGTTCAACAGCTTGCCGGTTTTTACTATTATTATTATTATTTTTTTTTTTTTTTTTTTTGTTCTATCACAGTCCTCCAATTCGACTGGGTGGTATTTATAGTGTGGGGTTCCGGGTTGCATCCTGCCTCCTTAGGAGTCCATCACTCTTCTTACTATGTGTGCCGTTTCTAGATCCACACTCTTCTGCATGAGTCCTGGAGCTACTTCAGCCCTCTAGTTTTTCTAAATTCCTTTTCAGGATCTTGGGATCGTGCCTAGTGCTCCTATGATTATGGGTACGATTTCCACTGGCATATCCCATATCCTTCTTATTTCTATTTTCAGATCTTGATACTTATCCAATTTTTCCCTCTCTTTCTCTTCAACTCTGGTGTCCCATGGTATTGCGACATCAATGAGTGATACTTTCTTCTTGACCTTGTCAATCAACGTCACGTCGGTCTGTTTGCACGTATCACCCTATCCGTTCTGATACCATAGTCCCAGAGGATCTTTGCCTGATCGTTTTCTATCACTCCTTCAGGTTGGTGCTCGTACCACTTATTACTGCAAGGTAGCTGATGTTTCTTGCACAGGCTCCAGTGGAGGGCTTTTGCTACTGAATCATCATGCCTCTTTTTGTACTGGTTCTGTGCAAGTGCCGGGCATTCACTTGCTATGTGGTTTATGGTTTCACTTTTCGTATTGCACTTCCTACATATGGGAGAGATGTTATTTCCGTCTATCTTACTTTGAACATATCTGGTTCTTAGGGCCTGATCTTGTGCCGCTGTTATCATTCCTTCAGTTTCCTTCTTTAGCTCTCCCCTCTGTAGCCATTGCCATGTGTCATCGCTGGCTAGTTCTTTAGTCTGTCTCATGTATTGTCCGTGCATTGGTTTGTTGTGCCAGTCCTCTGTTCTTTCTGTCTTTCTCCTGTCTCTGTATATTTCTGGGTCTTCGTCTGCTTTTATTAGTCCTTCTTCCCATGCACTCTTTAGCCACTCGTCTTCACTGGTTTTCAGATATTGCCCCAGTGCTCTGTTTTCGATGTTGACGCAGTCCTCTATACTTAGTAGTCCTCTCCCTCCTTCCTTTCGTGTTATGTATAGTCTGTCCGTATTTGCTCTTGTGTAGTGCTTTGTGTATTGTCATATGTTTCCTGGTTTTTTCCTGATCTATGCTGCGGAGTTCTGCCTTCGTCCATTCCACTATTCCTGCGCTGTATCTGATTACTGGCACTGCCCATGTGTTTATGGCTTTATCATATTCCGGCAGTGAGTTTTGACTGAGTATCGCCTTGAGTCTCTGCATATATTCTTTCCTGATCGTGTCTTTTCATCTCTTGGTGTTTTATATCTCCTCCTTCCATTATTCCCAGGTCATTATTCTTATTATTATTATTATTATTATTTTATTATTATTATTATTCTTATTATTATTTTTTTTTTATTTTTATTTTTATTTTTATTATTATTATTATTATTTTATTATTATTTATTATGATTATTATTATTATTATTATTATTATAGTATTATTATTATTATTATTATTATTCTTATATTATTCTGACACTTCCTTTTTTCAAAAAAACTTATATTTATGCGACATGCAAATGCATTATGTAACACACACTAACCATTCTCTATTTTCCTTCAGTTTTTTCCTCTCGAGTATGATTGGACGTACGTACGTTCGTACATGTATGTGTGTGTGCGTCTCTCTCATGTTCCAAAAGCAGGCCATTGCTTTCCTTTCTGTATGGAATTGCGTTCGAGTTCGTGAGCGCATTTCCTGTAACAGCTGGTGGTGTTTGCGTGGATCATAAAACAGGAAAACTTTTACTTTCGTGTTTGTTTACACATTTATTTACGCGCGGACCTGGCCGATTCTGACAATATTTACTGTTCACTCGCTAACTTACACGCATGCAGGGTTTGCTTGCTGTCAGTGCCTGAGAGAGAGAGAGAGAGAGAGAGAGAGAGAGAGAGAGAGAGAGAGAGAGAGGAATCGTTCAGATTTTGGCCTCTCGATATAACGTCATTCGGATTCCACAATAAGCTGTAGATCCCGTTGCTAAGAAACCAATTGGTTCCTAGCCACGTAAAAAAAAAAATCTAATCCTTCGGGCCAGCCCTAGGAGACCTGTTAATCAGCTCAGTGGTCTGGTAAAACGAAGATATTCTTAACTTAATTTCATGATTTCTGGACTTGCATACATAATCATGATGACTAAGAGTTTAGTAGATATTATCGCAAAAGAGTTAGATTCAATTAAGCAAGTATTCATTTACATTTGATGCCATCACTACTACTGTTTAGACTACTATTATGGGCGATAAAATGAATGATGCTAGTGAATGATAATAGTAGCTTAAGTTAAGAATCCGACAATAGTAGTACTCTTTATTTCATTATCATAATTTTTGTCCAAGTTAATTAAAACATGCTAAAGTCTACAGTCATATAGTGTTTTGTTTCACCAACGAAAATTAAAAAGAATACGCTATATGTTATTAGAAGAAATTGTTCTGCACTGTTTAACAAGCACACTATTTTTTTACATTCTTATTCTAATGAATAAATCATAAATATCCTATCCTAAAATTCCTGTACTTTGACTCAACTCGAAACACCTTTTTTAGACATTTTTAGGCTTTTCCATGGGGCTTTCCTAACTCCCCCGCCCACCCAGCAAGAACAACAGCATCAACAACAACGTTGTTTGTAGGCTTACTCCCCGAGTAATCCAAAAGCAATACCTTAGCCAGATGTATGGTTGTCTGGTAGAATTCTTTCCGAGTCAAAGTCCATAAAAAAAATGATATAGCCAATACATCTAAACCAGCCATCGACCCCCGACCTTTCCATGACTGCATGCTCGCTCGCAAGCGAGTAGCTGGTGCAGGCGCCGCGTCCATACCACTGGGAATGCATTCAGGAATAATTACTTTGTTTCTTTCTAGAGGGTGAATCTTTTTACCTGAAATCTATCAACAAATTTAAAATGAAATTTCATCTTGATATATTGGCATCACAAACATATTCTTGAACTACTGGGAAGATGGCAGTCTCCTGATAGTAGCATTGAATTGGAAACCAGTCCATTCAATTTTTAGGTGGGAGAATTCATTAAAAAATTCCTAGATCTACTTAAAAAAACTGCAAGCTATCTTTTTCAGCAGGTATCCTAAATTTTACTTTGCGTTTTTTTTTTCAGGGCGGTGCCGTAACAGTGAATTGGTTGTAACATTCACTCCACACTAATATCCTATCGTATTTCTACTTTCGAGCCTTCAACTTTGAAAATTTAAAAGCAATGTCATTTCTGTTGTCGATCCATCCACCTTCTCTTATTTTCTTACTTCATGCCTGGTTTAAATAAGAACATAAGGTTCCTGTAAATAAAACAAAAATATAGACTTTTTAAAAGGTCAAACATCAAGAAATAGTAAATTCCACCTTTGAGAAACATAGCCGGCTGTCTCTCTTCTTCAGTTACACACGAAAAAATAGGTAAACTGAAAAAATATTTCAAGATATTGTGGAGACCTGCCCATTCTGAATACAAATGTTAAATTCTTTTCTTCTTCTATGCTTTGAATACCGATCCCCCGTTTGGTCTTCAGCAGCTGACTTACATCATAAACTGTTGAAGAAAAACGTGTGTTCTATTCAATTTCTTAATCTCTGGTACCATCATTTCATTAACTCACTGGGCAGCTGTGTCGATATTTCGTAATAAATAACTTCCTTTGCATTCAGATCTTCCGAGACTAAAATATCTACCATGTAGTACAAGACACAATCTTTTAATAGTCTTGTCCCTGCTTCTGGGTCTAAGCCTTTGTAAATCCTCTTAGATACTTAACCCTGTTTTTGGTAGGTCTACTAATTCTTCAACCGTGTTTGATTCCAGGTGCATATTCTTTCGTTTCTCATCCCCATGTCATTTATATGAGCTTTAATTGTAAAACTTACTTTTATATCTCTTTAATTTGCTAAGTAAAAGACAAGAAGTCGAAAGGCCGTGAAGAATTTCGTTTTATGTTCATCACGTTCCATTTTCTCGTGATTCAGTTATACGTAGTACAAGATATGAGTTTAACTATAACAGTCTTGCCTTTTCATGCATGAAGTTCAGTACACTCCGTTTTCTATCAATTTTATTCGCGTTATGACCAAAATCTGCAATTATCTCTCCAGCCCTATAGTTAAATTGTTGAAATTCTAATGAGGTGGGAATGATTCTTTGCTGAGTAGACTGATTAGGTCTACTTTCTTTGTTATTAATAGTAGTGATTTTATTTTAATGTAACTTTTTTGTTTTTAATCGCATGAATTGGATTTCAATTTTATAGTAGTGATTTTATTTTAATGTAACTTTCTTTTGTTTTAATCGCATGAATTGGATTTCAATTTTATAGTAAGTTATTCACTTATCAAATCCCTTTTTAAGTTCTGGGTTGCTTTCTCTTATGGGTTCATTATGCTTGTAGAATTCAACTTTTCCAATTGCAGTTAAAAGAAGAAGAAGAAGAAGAAGAAGAAGAAGAAGAAGAAGAAGAAGAAGAAAAGAAGAAGAAGAAGAATCTTGCAGTAATAATATGATGCAGTTTGAAACAGTATTTGAAAATCTCGCAGACAGTCCAAAATAATTTTCTCCTCTTAAATTCCAGGCCTTCAGATCCTTGAATAGAATATGAGGGAACAATAAAACGAACCGGAAAAAACATAAGTAATACAAATTGCGAGACACCGAAAAGACTTCGCTAATGGATACTGTACACAGGACTTTGTACTACATTTGGAACGCGGAACGCCCCATGATTCCCGACCCTCTTCAAACGAGGTCACAAAACTCTTAGCGCATAAAGCAACTAAATATATGGCATAGGGGAACCAGCTACCCTTCTGAG
>NC_087204.1:20251896-20299396 GCF_015104395.2 Macrobrachium nipponense | reverse complement strand
CAATATAAGGCGGCTGTCAGTCTGTGGAAACTGTAAGCAGGAGGTTCTAACTTGATTTCATAGTTTTATTGGATTAAAAACATTCACACAAATGCTGAATATATAGCAAAATTTACCAGCCCTTCTCTTCAGTCAGCAGTTAATTATTATTGAGTCATCACACGGGACGGAAACAAATATTCAATAAGCAAGGAGTTCTGGCTGTGTCTACCTTCTTCTCTTATGGAGCCGGGAATCACAGGTAATTTCATCACAGTAGATTCAAAACTAAAGCTCATTACAGCAACTCTAATATATAAGTAGAAAATAATTGGACTGTGATATGAATGATAATGGATGCTTCTGGAATTGGGAATAGAAATTTATTACAAACCATTTTATTTTTAAATTTATTAGCAGATGGCATACTGGCATCACTACTAGAAAACATACTGAAATTACTAAAAGAATAAAATCCTTATTTATATTAAGAATAAATATTTACCAAGCGAATAATTCAAGGTAAGACTAACTGAAACTGCAAGTGCTGATGATCAAAACTGTGTACCTGGAACTGCTAAAGAAAATTTAATTAATCATGTGATAAACAATAAGATCCCTAAAAATACGTGTAAAATGAGATCTTGAAATGAGTTACCGGCTAAAATCCTCGAGTCCCAAACAGATAGGTGTCATAGAATTATTAGCAGAAAAATATACAGCAGAAACTTGAGCACTTAAGAATAAATGGGAAGGACTGCTGGAAAGATTCGAGACAAGGAAGGTGAGATGGATGGCTGGAACATCACTACTGGAAAGAAGGGAGAGTTAAGATTATAAGAAGAATGTGTGGTATATGTAATGTATAGGAGAAGGCTAGGGAAGGTCGCCTGAGGTACTATGCCCCTTGAATAAGAAATGAGGTGGAACCAATCAAGAGAGCTAAGAACATATCAGTGATCGGGAGGAGTGTAGGTCATCAGTTGATCAGATGGATGGATGTGGTGAGGAGGGAATAGAAAGAGGTGGAGAAAGTTGACTGGAGCGGCCGACCCTGCTATACAGGGGGACTAATAAGGTCGAAAGAAGAGGATACAGCAGCTGCTGAAAATACAATAATTGACCAACAGGTAAAATGGATTTTGAAACGGATACAAATAACCCACTGAATTCCCGTTCGAAAAAAAATAATGAAGCAGCTTTTAGGAGAGAAACTGAAGGCTGCTTGTATATAAAAGTATATGTCCCGGAATTGCAAAGCAGAGGATTTACTTAAGAAAAAGTTATGGAACTGCATTTTATAACGAAATCTTTAACTAACTTAACTAACTGAATAGTATTCTGGATTGAGTGCAAGAACAGACACGTAATTATTAACGAAAGAGTATCAGATTTCCTAATAGAAGACAATACCAACATACAGTAAGAGAGCATACCTGAATTGAAAATAAGAGAAAGCATCAATTAGTCGAAAGCAAACGATGGAATGACTAAGGGAAGATTATAATATGCTTAGAAAAGAATTCGTGAACTACTCGAAATAGGAATCAGGTCGCAAAACGAAAGCGAACTTAACTCTCCTCCTCCTCTTCATTTCTGTTCCTTTTTTTATCAATCCACTGCAGGCTTTTAGACCGTAACACCATCTCGGAAAAAGGCAACAGCAGCAGCAGCAGCAGAGTCTTTCACGTGGTATCAACACTACAGGCCTTCGGGCAATGACTCTTTTATTATTGTCAATTCGCGCCTTGACGGCGGACGTAAACGTCCTTTCGCTTCCTTGCAAAGTTTGACTCTGTCTCCGAGCTGTCTTTCTCTGTGTATACCTATCTTTCTTGCATTCCGTAGGCCACTTTTTCTTATTCGTTTCTTTGCTTGTAACTGACTTTACAGAGATACCTAACGTTGTTGGGGTCGATGGGGAGACGTGGAGAAATGAGTTAAGGGCGTCACTCCAACCAGGCCTTAAAGAAAGATAGACAAAAAACAGGACGCGAGTAAAAACCGATGAGACAAAAACGTCCGTCAAACTTTAAAGCCATTAAGCCAAGCTGTCGAGTGAACTGGTTCCTGGTTTGAAAGGCTTCCTCCTCTTTCGGTGGTATTTACCGGGATGACATGGTTCCCGCAGGATTAATACCGGGTCGCTACCTCCAGAATACCGATTGCCTCCTCCGGAGAGGGAGTAAAAGACACGGCAGAGGCGCGGAGAGATTAAACCCTTCCGCTGCTGTCGCGAGTCAAAAGATACTGCAAACTACTTCTACGAAACGCTTTTTTAATTATAAAACGGATCTCTGCATCTAATTTCATACGATTCTATTATCATGATATTCCTTCAAAAACACAAATGTCAAAATGGCTTGTCAAGTTCATGCCACATAAGAGGAATCCCAATTTTTTCGGAAAAATAGATCATGTCTATAATTCTACCACAAAATACCCATAAAAATAATTATCAATTCCATTATGAAATAACTTTATTTTCAACGCTGTTAAAGAATCCATTCGACATTGTAACTTGGACAGTTCACAATATCATAAAACTATCCTCTAGCTGTCTGGATGTAACAGATGCTGAATGTTTATTGTGTTCAAGTGGAGAGAGAGAGAGAGAGAGAGAGACTGGAACAAGAAGGTACAGAAGCATGTACGAGGCTGATGGCAGCAAGAATATATTTGAGAGAGAGAGAGAGAGAGAGAGAGAGAGAGAGAGAGAGAGAGAGAGAGAGAGAGAGGCAAAAATAATTCACACGGCAAGACAAGTTGGGAAACAGAGGAAGTTCGGAATGGGAAAAGTTGATAAACTGAGAGACATGTCGTGAAAGTGAAATACGTCTCCAAGAAGTGACTCGCCTGTTAGAATGAGAAATGTCTTGTGGGCAAAAAAAAAACATTAAAAAAAAAATGAAAAAAAACTGGTGGAATAACGTATTTTACGAGAGCGAAAGTCTTCTGATATGACTCAGATGGGCGCGAAATGGAAATAGCATGTGCAAATCACTAGAGCAGGAGTTCTCTTACCCCCAACCACCTGATGGGGAGTATGGGACTTGATCCCTGGATATCTGTATATATTTGATTTTAATGTGCCAATGTATACATGGGTACATTTTGTAAATAAATAACTTTTGATTTTCTTGTATGTTCTATTCCTAGCTATGCATACCTAAAGTATGTATTAAACTAAGTATATTAAGTTATATTGTCAATACATAGGACTTAAGTGGACTTAAGCCAAGGAGGTATGGAACCCCTGCTCTAGAAGATACCAAAGTGGAATGAAAGAGTGAATGAGTGAGTGATGACAGAGTGAAACGATGAATTGTGAGTAGAAGTTAAAATGGGAATCATTGGAAACTGAAGATACGGAAACTGCGGGTGGATAGTGAAAAAATAAAATGGCTGAAAAGTGAAAGGTTGTGAGTGAGGAAAAAAGTTTTCGGGGCAGAGAGGCTATGTTAATGAGAGTTGGGCTGCAAAAGCAAAAGGCTAGCCTGAATAAAACTTTACTTACGCATGCCATTATGACTGATGGAAATAAGTTAAGACTAGGATGTCCCCGACCTGCTTCTCTTGAAATATAATACAACTTTTTTATCATCATTGTTACAACGAAGACTTGCAACTCATAGTCATTAGTAAAAACTACTACAGAGAAGGGTCAAAAGAACACGTTCTTTTTAAAATTAAGTATAAACAAGGAGTGACCCGACCTCCAGACTACTCGAGACGCGCGCAAGATTTTCCCCTCACGCACAAGTTGTAAACATTATATTCCTAACTTTTAACGTAAATTAAAACATGCTAAAATCTACGGTGAAATAGAGCATCGTTCCACCAACGAAAATTAAAATGAATACGCTATAATTCATTAGAAATCATTTTTCTGTACTGTTTAACATACACTTTATTTAATTTTACAGTTTTATTCTGATAAATCAAAAATATCATATCCTAAAATTCCTGTATCTTTAACTCAACGCGAAACACTTTTGTTTTCAGACCTTTTTAGGCTCTTTTGTAGACCTTTCCTACCCCTCAATAAGAATATGACAACAACAAAAATGGCTTACTCCCCGAGCAAACGATATCATCCTTTTCTTGTTTATCAAATCTTGGTATAATGTAAGAAATGAACTTGAAAAGCCCCAAGTTTTTGGTATGACTACTGGCCTCACTGTCAGAATAAATGAAACATTTTGTTGCTGTGAAATAAAGTTGGCACGGCTCTTGTTCCTAGAGCAAAAGTTTATGTATACATATTCTTTCGATCTTCAGCTTAATTTCCTGAATACCTGACCTTTCTGGACTGTTGTTAAGTAATGCTACCCACTAACTGCTTATGGCGAGTCGTTAACCTAGGTTGTGAGTCATGAGTCTAGATTATTTTTATCACTAACGATCCAAGAGAATTTAGTTTCCCTAAAAATTTAATTGACCTGAATTGAACATAGAATTTAGGCCAAAGGGCAAGCACTAGGACCTATGAGGTCATTCAGCGCTGAAACGAAAATTGCCAGTAAAAGGTTTGAAAGGTGTAACAGGAGGAAAACCTCAAAGCAGTTGCACTTTGAATGAACTGTTAGGAGAGGTGGAAAATAACATGGAAGAAACAAAAAAATATGATAGGAGGTACAGTAACAGGAACGAAAGGGGTTGCAACTAGGGCCCGAAGGCACGCTGCAAAGAACCTTAAGTAAATGCCTGTTTTTCGCAATTTTAAGTACAAAGCGATGCGTATAATACTACAACACTCCTCTGATGATAAGACAACGACTTAAAATCTGTATCCGTCAGCGCCAATGTTTACATAGACGCGCGCATGCGTGAAGAGAAAAATCCCCAGAACAAATTTCATAACGCAGATTAGCGTTTAATTAGAACTTTACTTGACCAAAGTTGCTGAGATTAGCGGCAAACCGTTTCATCATAAAGATTCTGATGGAAAGTTTAGCGAGAGAGAGAGAGAGAGAGAGAGAGAGAGAGAGAGAGAGAGAGAGAGAGAGAGAGAATGCTTCCCCCTAAGTTTTACGGCAGCTAAATCTAGGCTCCTGATGTTTGACACCATTTCCCCTACGTAAACAATAAACTTTATGTAAGGGAGACCAACGGCTGCTTTAATATAACATACAAACATAGGGTACTAAAAAAAGGACTTAACCTCTTTTCCGTATGCATTCAAATACCTAATTTTTTACAGGCATTCATTCCCACAATGGCATTCACCGAAAATAGAGACCTTATCCTTACGGATAACCTCGTAAAGTTGTTCATTAATATTACATATATAAAACCGTACCATAAAATATGACATGAGTTGTTTTTATACACAACACTCTCTCTCTCTCTCTCTCTCTCTCTCTCTCTTCTCTCTCTCTCTCTCTTGTTAGTTGTTTTCAACGTACGAAAGATTGTGATTTGCAGACGCCATTAAAATCTCATTTACTTGTCTGGATGGGGAAAAAAACGATTAGAGAAAAACTCGAGTTGTGCAGGAAGATTCACTGTAATGGTCCTAAGACGCAAATGACTAAAGGTAATTGCATGTTACTTAACACACACACACACACACACATATATATATATATGTAGATATATATTATATAATTGTATATATATATATATATATATATATATATATATATATATATATATTATATATATATAATATTATACTATATATATATATATATATCATATATAAATATTATATATACTAGATATATCATATATATATATATAATATATGTAATACATTATAATTTTTTATATTAATAGATATAGATAATACATATATATATATAACATATATATATAATACATATATATATAATCAACATATATATAGGATAAGATATTATATATATCCTATGTAAATGTATAAATAATAATAATAGAACTACCATGGTAAATGTATATATATTAGATTGATCTATAATATTATTATGTATATAATTGTATACGATATATAATATACGTATAAATATATATTAGTTAAAGAAAAACTGAGGCAACGAGTATGTCCTCTTTAGAGAGAGAGAGAGAGAGAGAGAGAGAGAGAGAGAGAGAGAGAGATGCATTCCCGATTACAAAACTAGTTAATGAATTTGGAAGACCGGAATCTAAAACGAGAAAAGTTTGGGAATGGGTGTCTAAGGGCAGATCAGCATCCATCATGCGAGAGAGGATGATTCGCGAAGGGTCATGTGTGATAAATCGTCTGCTTTGTTTGATTGCCGCTGACGATAAGTTACGCTACTTGACGACCTCATACGCTAGTTAAGGACCTCCCACGCTAGTTCACGACCTGTTACGTTAGTTCACGACCTGTTACGCTATTTAACGACCTGTTACTACAGCTGGAGACCTGATACGCTACTTGACGACCTAATACACTAGCTCACGACTGTTACGCTAGTTGACGACCTTTTACGCTAGTTAACGACCTGTTACACTAGTTGACGACCTGTTACGACAGCTGGAGACCTGTTACGCTAGTTGACGACCTGTTACAACTGTTGAGGGCCTGTTACGCTAGTTGACGACCTGCTACGCTAGTTGACGGCCTGTTACGCTAGTTGATGACCTGTTAAGCTAGTTGACGACCTGTTACGCTAGTTAAGGACCTGTTACGCTATTTCATGACATGTTATGACAGCTGGAGCCTTGTTACGTTAGTTCACAACCTGTTACGCTAGTTTGCGAATCGTTACGCTAGTTGACGACCTGTTACGCTAGTTTACGACCTGTTATTTTAGTTGAGGGCCTGTTTCGCTAGATGAGGACCTTTTTACGCTAGTTCACGACCTGTTACGCTAGTTGTTGACCTGTTACGACAATTGAGGACCTGTTAATCTAGTAGACTACCTGTTACGCAAGTGGACGACATGTTACGCAAATGAGGACATGTTACGCCAGTTGACGACCTGTTATGATAGCTGGAGACCTGTTACGCCAGTTGACCACCTGTAAGACGGCGTGAGACCTGTTACGCTAATTGACCGCCTGTTACTCTACTTGACGACCTGTCACGTAAGATGATGGCCTGTTACGACAATTGAGGACCTGTTACGCTAGTTTACGGCCTGTTACGACAGCTGGAGACCTGTCTCGCTAGTTGACGGCCTGTTACGCTACTTGCGGACTAGTTACGCTGGCTGACGATCTGTCACGCTAGTTGACGACCTGTTACGCTAGACGCAAGTTGACGACCTGTTACGCTAGAAGCAAGTTGACGACCTGTAATGCAAGTTGACGATTTGTTACGCTAATTGACGACCTGTTACACTAGTTCACGACCTGCTACGCTAGTTGACAATCTGCTACTCTAGTTCACGACCTGCTACGCTAGTTCACGACCTGTTACGCTATTTCACGACCTGTTACGCTAGTAGACGACCTATACCGGTCAGACCAGATCGTGTAAAAACAAAATACTTGCCTTATTGCAGAGAGAGAGAGAGAGAGAGAGGAGAGAGAGAGAGAGAGAGAGAGAGAGACGTCAGTTAATGAATTGGATCTATCAACCATTTATCCCAAGAGATGACCATATTGCAACACGGTGCAAGTACGAATCATAAGAGTACATTTCAGTACGTACGTAAGTGCTGCTCTACCAAAAGACGTAACTTGTAAAGTCCTTTTTCCTCCCAAATGTGTTAAATTCGGGACTGTTAGGAAGTACTTTTGATGAAGAACCTTTCAGCACCAAAAGTTTACGTATTCTTCAAAACGTGAAAGCCTGATTGGTTGACTGAAAGCTTAATATATGTACACGTAACGTCGAAACGACTATACTCTGTTATTTTCCATCCGTCCACCCGCCTGTGGTGTTTTTGTATGGTAACACTGCCATCCGGGCTTTAGATAGTTACATTCAGCTTACATTCAACGATTATTATAACATCCTATTTCGAATATTAACGGTTTAATTCGCATACAGTAAATTATTAAAACACTTTTCAGTTGCAAATGTACACCCAGATATCCTTTTATTTACCTAAAACTTACACATAGCGTAACTATCTAAAGCCCGGGACGCAGTGTTACCATACAGAAACACCACAGGCGGGTGGACAGATGAACAAAAACAGAGTATAGTGTCAACAGAATCGCAATACCAAAGATTGACGAGAAAACACGCAAGCACCAAAAGCAGGAAGTGAGGTCAGTCAGATAGTAAACAATTTCAGCTGGCCCCCATCAATGAATGCATGTAGACATTTCTTCCTGAACGCACATGCGCGCTCACACACAGATACACATATACGCACAAGAGTTATTTCTATACTTTAAAAAAACTCGACATATATTTGTTTATCTTTGGACTCTGGTCTTCGACCCCCAGAGAGAGAGAGAGAGAGAGAGAGAGAGAGAGAGAGAGAGAGAGAGAGAGATAAGGGGAAATTTACAGGCCTCCAGTGGATATGAATAGCTTTATTTAGTGGGGCGTATGTAGAGGAGAAACCACACGGCCTGGCCTGGATAGCACAACATCGCATCTCTTTCATTTCGGTCCAAAACCAGAAATCGCCGAGACTGGCTTTTCAAATTAAATATTCATTTGGTGCCACGACTCGACTGTATTCGTAATGGATTAGAAACCGATACATTGTCTCTGTAAAGGAACACTTTGAAGAAAATCCATTTTACACGCAAATGTTTCTATAAGGGATTTCTTTTTAAGAATCGCCTTATTGACACACTCAAGCACGTAAACAATAACAATGGGCCGAATTTTCTTTGTGTAATCAAGGCCAAAAATAGATCTACCTTTCGGCTGTCTCGGTATAATGCTGTTGGTAACTATAGCGCTGCCAAACGCATGATTATGCCTAACTTTAACCTGCAATTTGGTATGTTTAATGACTGGAGGGTGGATGATAAACATACCAATTTGCAGCCCTCTAGCCTCAATAGTTAAGATCAGAGGGCGGACTGTAAAAGTGCCGACAGAAAAAGTTCGGACGGATGGACAAAACCACCTCAATATTTTTCCTTTACAGAAAACTGAAAGAGGAGATCATTTGGTCATTTGATCATTCAATTCTAAGCAATTTCACAATCCCCAAGAGAGAATCCTAAAGAGTTACCGAAAACATGATAACCTTTCCCCAAACCGTTATCCTCGCGAAACAGAACCCTTTTTCAAGACATTACCTGCAATGAAAAAAGAAAAAAAAAAAGAGAAATGAAAGAATCTGATCGAGAAGTTTCTGTCTGCGAATGCGAAGATAATCTAATTAAATCGCTGCAATATAAATTGCGTTTCAGAGGAGGAGGAGGAGGAGGAGGAGGAGGAGGAGGAGGAGGAGGAGGAGGAGGAGGAGGAGGGTTGCAAACAGGGTTGCCAAAAAGGAGTGCCAATCTTGTCTGCGTCAGATGACAGAGTTAAAGGTGAAGCTCTGCGACAAAAGGCAAGCAGGCAAGCAGGCAAGCAAGCAAGCAAGCAAGCACACGCATGCATTCACAAACGCGCACGCACTTCCTCACTCACGCAGGAGAGCTGCTGCTGCTGTTATTGGACATCTGCATCTGCCTCAGTTTATTTACCGTTTCCCCGAAGTCCATTCAGAGGCGATTTCATGAAGAAAGTATACAATAAAAGTGTGTAGGCTGTTTAGACTTCCCTACTCAGTAAACTACTCAATTCTGCTACATTGCATAAGTCACGGGAACACCACGAGCATTTATTCTCGATGGAGCCATTCACTATATTCACTGGGTAAAATGACAATGAAGTCGAATGAGACGAGAAATGAATCAAAAGATGCTGAGACTGAATCTCGTCTACCGTCAAGATCCTCAGAGGAACACGACATAGAACGCACAGACCCGATGAGGCAACACAAAACAAATCAAATGATAACAGACAAACGGAGAAACAAACACTTCACAAACCGCATCATATCAAGGACTGCAAGCTTTTGCAAAAACCAATATAACGTTGAAGCCACCGAGGGCTCCGGATAGGATGGATATTTATTCATTTACTCTGAAACTTTAATTTTACTCTTCTGTGAGAGAAAACTATTGGGATGGCTTTGTCTGTCCTCCCTCAGATCTTAAAAACTGCTAAAGCTAGAGGGCTGCAAATTGTTATGTTCATCACCCACCCTCCAATCTTCAAAAACACCGAATTGTAGCCCTCTAGCCTCAGTAATTTTTAGTTTATTTAAGGTTAAGTGTAGTCTTGATGGTACGCCTGGCAACTCTATAGGTGCCAATAACGCAAGCCAACATGGCAGCGGCTGAGAGTTTCATAAAGCAAATATACGCTGCACAGTAAACTCGATTGGCATACCAAATTGCAGCTCTCTAACCTCGGTAGTTTTATTTTATTGAAGATTAAAGCTAGCCATAATCGTGCGTCTGGCAACGATGTAAAACAAGCCACCAAAGAGCCGTGGCTGAAAGCTTCGTGGGCAGCAGCTCATACAGCATTATGCCGTGCCTACTAAAAGATAGATCTATTTTCTGTGACCCCCATTACACGCTGTACAGAAAACTCGGTGTCTTCCAGAGCATTTTTAATTTGCTTCTTCCTCATTCGCTTCATTCCGCTTTCATCGACACCAATCACAGGACGCGATTTAATGACGTTGAAGACGATCGACAACACCGTCATTATTTGCATATTGCCAGGAAATCGTCGACCCTACAAAAGGGTTCAGGGAATCAAAAGGTCTAATTAAAATGTCTTTACAAGACAGCTGTACACAGAGTTAATATCGGGGCCTGAATATTAAACGGCATCAGGACGCTGGACATTCTAAATAGGTATAGATGGTGTTTACGAAGCTTAACTCTCATAGAAACGAAATCAAAGTTAATGTCCATTGTGACTCACATTAAATGGAATATATAGCAACAAGTGAAGGGAACGCGATCAGGCTCTGAATGAAGCCAGCATCATTAGCGTTTAATGGAAAACTGCTCTACCTGGACTATTTCTAGCACAGGAAACCATCCCCGGTAGTGGGAGAGACAACTTTATCCGGGATTGAAATATTTCCTAATTACAACGTAGGGGGACCAGAACTCATTCAATTACCTAATCGTGAACTCAGTCCCACTCAGCTTCCCAGCCCGAGGATGTCCGGCAGCTCCAGACGAAAGCTCGCTTTAAGAAAGAGAGAGAGAGGAGAGAGAGAGAGAGAGAGAAAATCGTTAATGACTTTGATGACTATGGTATCATAGTTTATCTGTAAAATTCAAATATATACACCTATTGACCCTGTATTTTACCATGACCTCTATAGGCGCTCTACTAGCCTGTTTAAGTAGCACGAAAAAAGCCGCTATTCGCAAATAGAGAAGAATCTCTACAAGTGTAACGCTGCTGAAGTAGCCATTACTTTTAATAAAGTATTATTTTATTATTATTATTATTATTATTATTATTATTATTATTTTCCTGTGATGCTTTTGTAGCTAGAATTCCCAGGGCACCAAATGCGGCATGAATTCATGTATCCAGACTTATACATTTTAATAAATCATTTCAATACGCTATTTGATATTTCATGGATGCGTGTTTTTCTAGTTCCTAGTTATATCCGAAAATAGAATCCCTAATGTCACCAAAATGATAAAAGTGGTAAGACCTTTTTTTGTGACATCTAAACTCTGAAATATCAATTTAATAAGACAATAAGAAATACCAGACCGTACGGTTCAAACGTAAAATTGTGGTTAATCATATTAAATTAGCTTACGGATTTCAGCGCTAATACGGATGGTTTAGCACTCAGGCAGCAAGCATAAAATCATGTCATCACACAATTTTATTCCTTTAATAAGATAAGAGTTTATACGCATGCATACATACTTACATAACACTCGGGGTCGTACACCAATATTAAGTACAAACAAAGTGAAATACAGAATCCACTATACTTCGGGAATCATTTACACCCAAGGGGAATTACTACGTTGTCAAAGTCACTGTCTATGGTCGATTCCAAACCATTCCCAACCTTCGAATCCTGTTCGACGCAGAAGCATTTATCAATTATAGATTCCCTTGCGTTTAAGTTATTCAGAAAATGTAGTGAATTCGTTATTAAACCGTATGTCTGCCTTAATATTTGTGTGTGTGAAAAAATGTCACGTATGCATAAAAGACACAAATTCAAATATATACGTATATATTCATATATAACCGAGTCACTAATAATATGGAACGTGATGAATATGTAAATAAAGACAAATACAGCGAAGGAGGCAATGGAGGGCAGCTAGGCTTTCCGACTTCCTTCCTGTCCTTCACTTATCAAGACTCAGCTAAGTAAAGGACAGGAAGTCGAAAGGCCTAGCAGCCTCCATTCTCTCTTTCGCGGCAATATATATATATATATATATAATATATATATATATATATATATATATATATATATATTTATATATATTAATATATATTTATATTATATATGTATAAACAAGACAGGCAATAATCCTAGTATACTAAGCAGAATGCTACGAGCACAGCGACCTACTAAGCAGAATGCTACAAGCACAGCGACCTATACATGGCAAAAAATCAAGTAATTCTTTATAAATTGATAACTATGATATGAAATTTGCTCGATAAAAATAAATAAATTCAAATGATGCGCATCTCTCTCCCTGCCCTTATTCCGATTCTCATCAATAACCTTTAATAGTCAAGACGGGATTAGACTCTTAATAACAATTTTATGCTCTTTACCTCACGCGCGTAAATATCGCGGAACCAAAATCATAAAAAAAAAAAAAAACATAGCATATGCGCGCTTTCTCTTATCTGTTAGAATGATTTGGAACGAAACATTATTCAAAAGCATCCGTTTTCATCATATCAAAAAGGGATGATTTTTTTTTTTTTTTTTTTTTTATAGAATGTTGTCACAGAGATCATGCAGATGAATACGGCGACTGAAAAGAAAATCAGCAATTCGTAGATAGTTATTGAGAGAAAAAGCTTTATTTGAGACAAAAAGCTTGATTAAGAGGAGATCGATGATGGTCTTTGCTTTGACAAAGAGGAAGACGATAATGGAGTTTCAATCAAAGGGTATAAAAAGATATTCCCAATGGATTACTTGGGGGACAAAGCATGCAGGAGAAATAAGAAATTTGAGATAAAATACACAGACACACATATGTGTGTGTGTGTCTGCGTGAATGTTTGTGTGTGTGTGTGTGACACCCACGTACGACCCAACGTATGCACGGGACCACGTACAAACATACACACTCATTATATTATATATATATATATATATATATATATATATATATATATATATATATTATACTATCATATATATATTATATATATATATATATATATATATCTATATACATATACATATATATATATATATATTTATCAATGTAGCACGAAGGAACACGTGCCTGTGAATACACTTAAATCCAAGGTAAGGAAAGGCGAGTGAAAAACTAGGTTCTTGGAACAAGTGTCGTACTTTCGTAGTATATTCTACATTTTCAAGTGCTGCTTTTGTATATAAAGGTCTGTCAACCTCTATTAAATTCAGTGGGAATGTTGAATATGCTACGAAAGTACTTGTTCCAAGTCCCTAGTTTTTCACTCACCTTTCTACCATGGATATATACATATACATACATATATATATAATATATATATATATATATATATATATATATATATATATAGATATATATATATATATATATATATATATATATATATATATATATATATATTTGTGTGTGTGTGTGTGTGTGTGTATAGATTCATAGCAAAATGATAAATGTGAATTAAAATTAGCAGAGACAGTCACGAAGTGGCTGATATATTCACGACGCAAATAATCATAAAAAAATCATCACTTGTTGTAAACTTAAAAGCGTTCAGGATATCTACTTCCTTCAGCCTCCATCCTTACTAAAGCGTGAGGTGATTATCTTTAGTCACAGTGACTCTAACTCTAGAACTGCAGGGTTCTTTCGAGCTGAGAAAATAATAAATGACGTCGCGAGAAATATATTTCATCCATACTCCGCACTCCCTTCGGGTGAATTGAATATATAATCATAGTTACGTAAATAACTTTTTGAACAATTTATGCACCTGCATGTATATTCGATGTAATCCACTTGCATAAGCTCATTCAAGCCATCATTCATATAGGTGATATACACGAGCATAAGTACGACCGTGAATGGGGTACATTTGCTTAAATAAATTCTCGTATCAGGGAATCATTCACGTCGAGAGTTAATCATCGACTGGTGTTCAACATATCCCTATCCTAACAATCGAGGAGCAGAAATCGATACTTTCCATGTAAATTGACACAACCTTTCCCTTCAATGGAATAGAATGGAATACAGAATTATGGCCAAGCGCTGGGACCTATGAGGTGATTCAGCGTCCCTCCGATGGAGCGCAGAGGGGACAAGATTACATAATAAGCATCCAAAGTTGCAGTGAATCTTCTAATAAATATTTTGGTTGATGGGCTTTTAAGGATCAAGATGAAAACGAGGATTTTCTGATAAGTTTATAAGCTTCGCGTTTATTTTGCTCAAGGAACACCAAAGGAGGTAGAGAGTTCCATAGTCTGGCAGCATATGGTATATAATAATGACTTAAATGAGTGGTTTCAAGACTCTCTAACTAGCAAGATATACATATATAATATATATATATATATATATATATATATATATATATGTGTGTGTGTGTGTGTGTGTGTGTGTGTGTGTGTGAATATATAATATTATATATGTATATATCTATATATATATATATATATATCATATATATATATATATATATATACAGGAAAATGGGATAGTCAGAAATCCAAGCGCGTTCGTCTTTACTAAGACACTTGTCAAGGAACGAGTGAAATACAATTGGAGAGAAAGTTATCAGGTAAACAACAAGATCAAGAATACCAGATGGTTAATTGTCAAAACGGTAAAAATTAAAGAGATAATCCAGGATTATCGGATATCACACGGTCACAAACCTAAACATAGATTTAACCCTAACAGAAACGACAAAGTATCCGTATTGTCCAAACATGTAAAAACTAAATATATTGATTTTGTTGCTTATATTTATCTACAACTTTTTTCATTATGAAGGCATCAAGTTCAAATAAACCAAGACTTAAATTTAGAACATTTCCATTATTTGACTCGATGAAACAAGATTCAATTATATTACTTTTAACTGTGTCATTACATGGGATTAAGGCTCTTCCTTTTAACTTCAGTTAATAGGATGATCTAAATCTCTCATATGTACGAATAATGCATTCGATATTTGCCCAGTTCACACAGAATATTGGTGCTGTTTGAGGCGTTGTGAATTTATGTTAAAAAGCTTTAAAATTCTAAGGATATCTAAAACACTTTCATCATAGGGTAATTTTAGAATGCTATCCTTACTAAATTCATGTTTGTCATTAGTTAAAAAGTTTTTCTAGCTCTTTTCCATGCCACATCTACAAAGGTCGTTGGGTGTTTAAGTTTCAATGCAATATCATAAGTAGTTTTAATCTCAGCGTCAATAAACTGCGGGCTACAGACACGTAAGCCTTTAAGAACATCCCAGAAAAAACAGAGAATTTAACATTTTGATGGTGATTGGAGTAGTAATGAAGAAAAGAGGCAATGTTAATTGATTTCCAAAATAATGAAAACGTGAAATTTCTATCATTTCTATGGACAGTTACGTCAAGAAAATTCAAATTGCAATTTCTTTCTTACTCTAAAGTAAATTCTATAGAAGGGACTAAATTATTGAGATTATTAAGAAATTCCTGGAGATTTTCGTGAACTGGCCAAATACAGAAAATATCATCCACATACCTAAACCATATAACTTTCTGTGGCAAAATTCTTGGTAAGAGTTTTGTCTCAAAAAATTCCATGTAAATATTGCTAAGGACAGGAGATAAGGGATTACCCATAGCCATGCCAAACTTTTGTACAAAAAATTCCCCATAAAAACAAAATTTACTATCTTTGATACATAACCTTATGAGACTAATGAGGTTTGCTACAGTTAAGGGAATATCATGACGTTCTAATTCATCCTCTAAATATTCAAGTAAATCATCTACAGGCACTTTTGTATATGAAGAGAACATCAAAACTAAACCCATATTAATAATATATACTGATATATATATATGTATAATAAAATCTATATTTATATAATATATATATACTATAGGATATTATATTATATTAAATATATTAATATATAATATACAAAACCTAACCATTATTAATAACTATATTATTATATATATATATTATAATGTATTAATAAATTAATTATATTATTAATATATAATTATTAATATATAATATATAGATTATAATATATATATATATCATATTTAAGCTCTATATATATATAACTACTTATATATTTATATATATATATATATATATAATGGTATATATATAATATATATATTATTAATATATATATAATTATATATATACGGTATATATAAAGGCATATAATATGGAATTAAATGTATGTTTTTTTAATCAGCTTATGTAAGTGGATTATACCCAATATACATATAGAAGAGCATACATTGCTGAAAAGGTATTCATACACACACATATACATATTTATGTATGTATGAATAATCTTGCAAGTTGTCCGAAAATTCAGACATTCAAACCACTCGTACAAATAATTTTACCTTATTCGTAATCTTGGTCACAATTAGTATGCACGTTCCGAAATGGTCAAATGACAATAAGAAAGACTTTAACACTTACAGAGGTCGCATTTCAAGTCACTTTTATATACGTAACCTTATCACAAAATATAATCATGTGAACACGTTTGCTTCAATCACTGCAGGGGAAATGGGGCTGTGAGAGAGAGAGAGAGAGAGAGAGAGAGAGAGAGAGAGAGAGAGAGAGAGAGAGAGAGTACAAGCATCCCTGCCGAACGTAATAAGCAGCGGCAATCCTGCAAAAAAATGTCAAATTAATGACAGATCACAAGGATTTTATGGCTTGAATCACACACTAATCTTCAATCATCTCTCTCCGCTAATTACACGCTCTCGGTACCCGTTCTAGTGATTTGTGCGCATGCGCGCGCGCCCACACGCGCACACAAAATTGCAAACCGAGTGGGACGTGTCTGAGGCTACCTTCGAACCTATTGTTTTCATTTTGTTAATTTCCATGGTGACACCTGCAGCGAGGAATTCCTCGCGGAGGCGACACATGGCAACTGTCTTTTTCAATATTCTAAGGGTGATGCTGCCATTAGTTCCACGCGGAAACTACGCCCTAACGAACAAAGTTTTCCCTTTTTAAAGCATTTTCACAGTTTTCCTATTAGAGAGGGGTTGCTCTTCGTCGTGCCATTGTCGGGCATAAATCCATCTATTTTGTTTGCCCACAAGGATCGCTGAGGAAAACGGGATTCACATATATGTGATGGCCTTTTTAGAAGAAGTTCTCGTTGATAACGACAACTCCGTGATTACTTTATTAACTAAGTTTTGCATTTCACTTTCGTCAGCTCGCTCACCTATTCACTTATACATTCATCACTCAAAACCCCAGCAGACACATCTCAACAAATATCGCATTTTCCCTTTACCACCCCTCTCTCTCTCTCTCTCTCTCTCTCTCTCTCTCTCTCTCTCTCTCTCCTCTCTCCTTTGATGATGGAAACTATCGAACGACTTAAAGATGAAATGTTTAATGGAATGGCAAAAGCGAGGAACAAGAGGAGGAGGAGGAGGCGAGGGCCAGACCATTCCGCTACTAATGTAATGGTCAAGACCAGCTCGTAAAAAAAAAAGAAAGAAACCTTCTGTCTTTCACATTTTTCACTCATTTCACTTCTGTTTCTTCTCTTGTCGCCGGATCACTTTTTTTTTTAAACAAGGAATAAGAGAGCTATTCCCATCTCTGCGTCACCCGGGAGGGCCAACCGAAAAAAGTTGCCGTATAGATCCGGCGCGGGGATATCCGCCCCCTTGGCACTTCCTGTCTCTCGCCAAAGTACCTATCCATGGGACAGTCGACACACAGGGGACGCCCAGAAACATGAATGGGACAGGCAATGAGAGAGAGAGAGAGAGAGAGAGAGAGAGAGAGAGAGAAGCTGCTGCAGGTTACACTAAAGAAGATAAAGTAATTGACAAATGGGCTGTGGGTATTTATGTTAAACAATAGAGAGAGGGAGAGAGACGGACGATGTTTTCATTTGTAGGTTACACTAGGAGAGTAAAAGGGATTTCATAACAAACAAGAGAGAGAGATAAAAAGGAAAGATCGAGAGAGAAGAGAGAGTTGAGAGAGACAGACAAGGTTTTCATTTGTAGGTTACACAAGGAGAATGAAAGTTATTTCAGAACAAACAAGAGAGAGAGAGAGAGAGAGAGAGAGAGAGAGAGAGAGAGAGAGAGAGAGAGAGAGAGAGTTGATCACACATAAAAATGGTGGTTGTACTCTACTAGGTGACTGACGGGTGACGTGTGAGGGTAGAGAGAGGACTGCGACCGGAGAGCGGGCATTGTAGCCAGGGTGATAGAGGGGATAAGACGACCCGGGTTTCTTAGTAACACAGCGCCCCACGGGGAAATCCCTTTAAGAAGCTTGAAAAAAAAAAGACTGGAGAAATATGGGGGTCTGGAGAGAGAGAAAGAGAGAGAGAGAGGAGACCAAAGCAGGAAGAGGGAGTGGGGAAGAGGAGGAGGTGGTTCACGGGGTAGGAGATTTGTGAAGACAAGTACGGGAATGCTTGTTTCGTAAAGGGGGAGGGAGGGAGATGAGGACCAGAAGTCTACTACAAGGGGTGGAGGAATGGTGCTTGCTGGGAGGGAGGGGTTTCAGACTGCGGCCAAAAAAATTGTGAGAAAGGTAGAGGAGGGAAATATGAGAGGAACTAGGGGTGTAGGGGGAAGGTGGGGGAAGAGAATGCTATGTGTTTGGGTTGGGGGGAGGGCGAAGGGGGCGCGTCATGGAAGAACCTAAAGCAGTACAACAACACCACTACCGGCACACACTACCCTTTTCGGACTCGAATAAATAACTTCTTACAAAAGTGGGAGCTCTCCCATTGATTTGTTCACCCTCTTTGTGACTACGCTTTTTTCTCTTCAGATTTCTGGCCTCTCGTCTATTTTTTCTCATAATGCACAGAGAAGCAGAGTCGGGAAGTAGACTAAATCTACGTTTCCTATTTTTTTCCTTTTATCCGCTTTGATCTTTAAATATAATGAAACCCGACTTCTAGTTATCTTTTTACGGCTTTGAATCAACGAGAAATGGCCTCCTTTTGTAATTCTGAGTTCCAACATTTCCGTTTATGTCTTTTTTCCTTTTTAATTTCAAATGTGCTGACGTTGCAGTACTTAGGGATATTAAATTGCTCCGTGTGAGTGATTTTAGTTTTAAGATTACTTACAAATGAAATAGAGAACACGTTATCCTATTAGACCAGGAGTTAGCTCTGTCTCTCTAATCTGTTGATCGTTTTCACTGGGTTCAATGGAACTTCTAACTGAAATACAAGGCGTGATCAGACCTCCAGCTTATTCGTGGCGCGTGCTAAAATCTATGGTCAAATAGAGCGTTGTTTCACCGAAACTTAAAATTAATACGCTATATTTTATTAGAAAATATTTTTCTGTACTGTTTAACATGCACTTTATTTATTTTTTTACAATTCCATTCTGATAAATGAATAATAAATATTCTCTCCTTAAATTCCTGTACCTTCAACTCAATGCGAAACACTTCTTCCAGGCAGTTTAAAGGCTCTTCCTCAGACCTTTCCTACCGCCCCCAACAAGAACAACAACAGCAAGAACAACAACAACAACAACAAAGTAGTCTGCAGGCTTACTCCCCGAGTAAGCGATGAAGCAGTCGTTTTTGCTGTTAGATTATACTAGCCTTATGCCAGCGCTGGGTACATCGGTGTATGGCATTTGCCTGCATTACTATTAGATTTATTAAGAAATCGCATTATATTTACTCTTTTCCTTACGGGTAAATAGAGATTAAATATAAATCTATTTAAGTAATGTGCGCCGCTTCGTCTGTCTAGATCCTCTCATCATTCACAGTTAAAGCAAGAACTAACTGTAAACTGGAGAAATATTAACATTTGTAACTGATGAATAAGGACTGTAAGACCGTTCGTTTATTTTATTTGTATGGAGTTTTTACGTTGCATGGAACCAGTGGTTATTCAGCAACGGGACCAACGGCTTTACGTGACTTCCGAACCACGTCGAGAGTGAACTTCTATCACCAGAAATACACATCTCTCACCCCTCAGTGGAATGGCCGAGGATCAAACTCTCGGCCACCGAGGTGTCACGTTAACACCATACCAACCACGCCACTGAGGCTTTTTTAAGTAAGATCGTTCGTGACGCGTATTTGAAATCACGAAATCCTTTTGAGTATTAGTCGGGATTATGTTGGGCATTTTGCCCTTATCCGAATTATTTCTTCATTCAGTCATTTGATATTTCTATGAGGCCATTTGCCACAACTGATGTGCCCAGGCCTTGCAGTTTAATGCGCATTGTCGTCTAGAATTTCAGGTTGTTAACAAAAACGCAAAAGTACGTGAAAATGAAAAAAGCTGTTCATAGCTAGTAAGAACTGAGTACGTCAGCTTTAGATAATTATGCGTCAAAATAGTAAAACATGAAGACTCGAGCGTGATGGAAATTTCAGCGAAGAAAGGGAAGAGAGGTTAACTATACATTTAGCGAGGAAAGGGAAGAGAGGTTAACAATACATTTAGCGAGAAAAGGGAAGAGAGGTTAACTATACATTTAGCAAGAAAAGGGAAGAGAAGCTAACTATACATTTAGCGAGAAAAGAGAAGAGAAGCTAACTATACATTTAGCGAGAAAAGAGAAGAGAAGCTAACTATACATTTAGCGAGAAAAGAGAAGAGAGGTTAACTATAAAATGTATCTGACATAGATATCTCACATTAAAATACACACAAATGAACTGAGAATTTTGACCGGAACATAAACATTTTTGAATTTTGAGCCATTGCAAAGCGAACCTGAGTCCTGCTGATAAAGCCACTCTAGATTTTAAAATGGCGTTCTGGTTTTATCTATAAATATTATTGATTAGTGCACAGATTTCGTAAAAAAATTAAGGTAATACACGAAAAGTTAAAGTCCCAACCGTAGGGACCTTACTTGGCCGAACCCCCCCCCCCAAACCTCGCACCAAGATACCTGCCCCCCCGCCCCCCCCCCCCCACCCCCATCCCCCCTGCTTGACGTCAGTAAGTCAAAACGGGGCTTTCATTAAACTCGCATCCCATTGTTATTACACAAACAGGAATAAATATATGTACAGCGATTATTACATAAGAGAACAATCTGAGAAAAACAATCTATTAGGATGATAATCAGTTATAAGTTTCTTACAATCGTCAGCGTTTTTAAATAAAAATATAACTCAAACCATCGTTGTATGTAGTAATTTCGTGTATCTATGTGATGGAGCACATTCTTGAAACAAATTTAAAAGACAGAGCGAGGAAAAAGTGAATAACACTTCAATCAGACCTGGAATTCCGAGAAAATTTTACATAATCTTTAAGTCAACATCATTTGAAGAGAAAATCATGGAAAGGAAAGAAGTCATTTGTAATGATAATGATTCAAATGCTCTGTGTTCTCAATCATTCGAGAAGCTCTATTGACTGTAAAGCCAAAGTAATTAGGTCATATGTAAGTCATAGGTAAGTCAACGTAATTATTCCACTTCTTCCGCAATTAAGAGGAGTTACAACTGTCATTAATCCCATGATTCAAAAAAAATCTTGGAAGCAGCTTTTCATCGATGTTCGTTTGCCTTCGATAAGTTTCGTGGGAATAGTCCATGAACATGAGCGGCGATGACTTCCCGAGGAAATAAGTTCTGTTAACGAGATGTTGCAATAGAATTGCGAGTTTCAAATAACAAGCGTAGAATATCTGATTGTTCCTTTCGTAACTAATATACCTCACGTCAATATGAAATCGTCAGCTGAATCATATAGGGAAATTATCTACGCCGTAGACGATGCCAGAGCTATTAACAGAAAATTAATTCAATAAATGTCACAAGCAAATACGTGGCGTCAAGGGCCTTACGAACGAGTTTGCCGAAGTGAGTGATAAAAAAAAAAAAAAGGTCGACTTCTCTTCTGAAGTGAATATAAAAAATATTACCAGTCCAACATCAAGGCAAAAATGGGGCTTTGTTTTTCGTTCTGTGTCGTAGAAAACGGCTTAAATACCAATCTTTATCTGCAGTCAGATCACATCACATAAGGGTATCTGTACGGAAAGGAAAATGTGAAAAGATATTTTCGTTATATGTTTCTCTCTCTCTCTCTCTCTCTCTCTCTCTCTCTCTCTCTCTCTCTCTCTCTCCGTGGCCGTTTGTGTCATCCCCACTTAACCTTAATCTGTGAAAGAACTCGGCCACCCTCCTTTTTATCCACTCCAGTCTTCTTCGTTTGTGGGTTACGCCACTTATACTTACTTCGTAACTCTTCCGCGAGGAAGTTCCCAATTTTCTCTTCACTCACACATCGTCTCTTATTCATCATCTCTCGTTTCTTTGTTAACAATTAGATTCGGCAGTTGGGTCTTTATATACCATTAGTTAACATCCCACTAATTTTCTGCGCCAAAATTCCTCAGAATTAAATATAGAATTTAGATCAAAATCCAAGCACTCGGACCTATGAGGTCATTCAGCGCTGAAACGGAAATTGACAGTAAAAGGTTTGAAAGGTGCACAGTTGCACTATGAAACAATTGCTAGGAGAGGGAGGAAAGTGAGATGGATGAAAGAGAATATGAAAGGAGGTACAGTAAATGTAACGAAAGGTATTGGAGCAAAGAACCTTAAGTAATGCCTACAGTGTACCCCCACTACCCCTCTACGGGGTTATATTACAAAAATCCACTGGTTTGTGAAAGTTTTGAACGGTAAGACGTTTGAAGTTCGCATGAGTATATATAGAGGACCCACTTAAAATTCTACTATATACGAGTTGACAACAGAGCTAAATGATATAGAGAAGGCCATCGTATATCCACACTAAAGAAACTTTTGTCCATTGCTTTGCCATCAGACTATTAATCATAAAGTACTAGATGAATACACCACCTGAAGTGCCTACATCATAACGTTTACGATTCAGATACTGAATACAAGATAATTGAAGTTTATGAAGCTTTCTTCATTTGAAGATTGGTATTATATGCAGAGCTAAGAACATGCCAGTGATGGGGAGGAAGAGTGTCGGGCGTCAGGGGATCAGATGGGTGGATGTGGTGAGGAGGGATATGGGTGAGTTGGGACTGGGGGGCAGAAGATGCAAGGAGTCAAAATACATCAAGAAAGGTGAATCGAGCGGCCGACCCTGTTATACAATGGGGTTAATAAGGTCGAAAGAAGAAGAAGAAGAAAGATTACATCCAGTTGCTTGTGTTATTCTTGTGTTTTTGTTCCTCTTAAATATATTCTATCTAGTTTATACCTAACTTCTTTATCCTTTTGTAATCCCCTTAAAACTGTTCATTTTCTTGATTGTTTTATCTTAATTTGCTTAATTGACACAGCTCTAAAAAATCTCTCTCGCCTTAAGTAATTCATTTGATCTTTCTCCTCCCCTCTTCATCATATACATTATCCAATTCCCTTTCAAATCCTTTCCTTCCGCCGTATATCCTTTTCCCCTCTTCTTCAAATCCATTATTATCACTCTATCCATTATTCAGGGGTTTTCTTTTCTATAGCCAGATACTTCTTACTGTTATTTTTTCTTTTTGTTATATCATCATGTCAGCTTTAAATCTGTTAGTGGAAACCATCGTTTTTTTTATTTCCTTTTTACTGTACTTCCATTACCACCCTTTTCCTTTCTATCCTCTTCTTTATATCACACACTTCCCCCATATAGACGTCTAAGGCAGCCTTATAGACCAAAATCGCGTCTTCGCAATCAGAGTACTCACTGCCTCCAACAGAACTTACTGTATCCGGGCTAGTTTCCATGAAGTTACGGAGACCGGTTGTTCATAGGTTATAGACCCCTCTTTCCCTAAGGTTACAAGGTCTCTCCTCCTGAGGATATATAGAACTCTTTCCTTGAGGCCAAGGAACCTCTTTCCCTAAGGTTACAGGATCTCTTTTTCCTGAAGATATCGGTTTTCCTTAAAGGAAATAGTCTTCAGAACAGCAATACAGAAACAAAGGCTTCAACTACTAAAAGGAAGAAATCAGATAAGCTGCCTTTCTTATGATGAAAGAGATAGCTCAGAAGTCATGTGCTTGATAACCCCTTACTTGCCTATCATGGAAATGCGAACGAGACAAAATGCAATAAAGAACATATGCTTATTTGATAGGGTTTTCTCAGACTTTTTATGAACTGGCTTGATTATTGTTTGTGTCGGATGATGCTCCTTTGTTTACTTGTTAAAATCGCCAAGTTTTTTGCATTTTTTCCATTTCTTTTATGCTTGTTTTGAGAGTCAACAGCTTTTAATGCTAGTTCCGTATGAATATTCGACTATTACGAATAATAACAAAATTAATAAAAGTACAAAGGTACAAGGGATTTTGTGAAAAAAATATGGGGAAATATAATTACTTATCATTTTTACTTTTCTAATCATAGACATTCTATTCGGATTTAACAAATAAAATTAAGCAGAAAAATTAAGGCTAAAACATTCTATGAATAATATAAAACACTACTACCAAAATACAATTATTCCTTGAATATATGTTTGCAAAAGCTAAATATACCCCACCATATATTCTATGGATGATAAATATTAATTTTGTTTTAAAACTCTTCTTTACCCAAAAGCCAGCACGATCCCTAGAGGCACTTCGATGCAAACAGTTATTCAAACTGAACCACAAAATGGATGTAAATCTTCTGTCCGCCAGTCTTTTATCCCGCAAGGACTCATAAATATGCCGGTGCATTTATGCCTAGATTAAGTTCATATTTCACGTAATAACTGGGATAGATTCCACGAGAGTTTGTAAATACGGCTGAACTGCAACAACTTCCAAATCCCTCGGCAAATATATATACACGTCAAGATTTTTTTTTTCTGTACTGATGATGCACGTATGAATCTGAGAAAACACTCTCTCTCTCTCTCTCTCTCTCTCTCTCTCTCTCTCTCTCTCTCTCTCTCTCTCTCTTAATACGTGTGAGTGCGTTTGCTTGTGTGAGAACCTTTGTGCGCGCGCGCGTTTATGTGAGATGCGTTACAGGCAAAACCTTAAAGTTACTGTATCTTCTATATTATAAAAAAATGCATTAAACTATTTTCTTTTCTTCTTCTTTATCTTTTTAGTCATAACGGATTTAAGGCTACAAGAACACCAACGAAGTCAAACATCCCCAAGTAGCTTTTAAGATCTGAGGATGGACAGATTAAAGTGAGGACAGACAAAATGCGGACAGCGAGAGAGATTGCCATCTCAATAGTTTCCTTTCACAGACAACTAAAACAGATAAGTGTGTGTGTAAAAACTTGGGCCAATTAGAAACACGGTTTAAGAATTGAACAATTGACACCTAAGTATCCCCACAAGTTCCTAGAGACAGGCTTCTTTAAATTTAACTGTGGTAAGAACGTTGGATGTGTGTATTCAGTGACTAAAGCGATGATATTTGTGATTATTCCAGTGTTGGTAATTCATGAAGTATAATAAATAGCTGAGGAGATATGAATAAAACTGCAAGAGTATAAAAGTGACATTTGTTATGCTTATCAGCAATTAAGAGTAGCCGAGATGAAAAACATCCGTTGAATGGTTGACAAGAGATTGACTTGTCAGAATGGTTATAACAAGAACAAATAAAAAAAAAAGAATGTTATATTCAATAAAGAATGGCGAAAACTAAAGAGTAAATCCGTATCAAAACTAGATATCGGATGACAAACAGAAGAGGCAGCTTTCAAAGGAGGGAGTCTGACTAACTGGACGTCAAGCTAAGTCTTGCAATGTCAAAACAAAGAGAGAGAAGATTTTCCCAAAGTCCCCCAAAGAGGGTAACCAGATATCAACAAGCTTTTCAGACACCAAATGATTTGAAAAAGAAAACTACGGGTTTCCAGTCGTTTCAAGTAAATGAAAATCAAGATTTGATTATTGCTTAGGCGATGTTTGGGACTCATGAATCGATTAAATAGAAAGATAATTGTTTTTAGGGAAAGATGATTATATTTTTATTTAGGAAAGTAAACAATAGCCTGAAGTAAGTAAGAAACAACCTATACACAAGGCGTGATCTGACCTCCAGCTTCCTGAAGCATTCGTTAAAATCTACGGTCAAATAGAGCGTTGTTTCACCAACGAAAATTTTAAAATAAATACGCTATAAATTAATAGAAATAATTGTTATATACTGACACACATCATTTATTTTTTACATTTTCATTCTAATAAATATATCACAAATATCCTATCCTAAAATTCATGTATCTTTGACTCAACGCGAAACACATTTTTCTACACCTTTTTAGGCTTTCCTGACAACCCCCCCCCCCCCACAACAAGAACAACAACAGCAAGAACGATAATAACAACAAGAACAACGGCAAAGTAGTTTGCAGGCTTACTCCCCGAGTAAGCGAAAATAAGAAACTGACGACAAATGTGAAACGCTCGAGAAAGGTTCTCCACCAACCCGATACTTCTCCACGGCTGGGCGAAACCTTAAGCCGATCCCATATCCAGCTGTGATACCAAGGGGAGAGCAGTACTATCTTGCCCATCTCGTCTTTCACACGATCGATCGATCAAGGTAGAGAGAGAGAGAGAGAGAGAGAGAGAGAGAGAGAGAGAGAGAGAGAGACTACCTATATAAAAAAAAACTCTCAGTTAACTCAAAGTATCCAAAGTCTAAACATACTCAAATCGACTCAGTTTTCATTCACTGTCTGTTTTCCATATTCTAAATCCAGCATTTTCGTGCAAAGTTTAATTTCTAGTCTTTTAGTTTGTGGAAAATGAAACCCACAAATATATATAGAAAGTTTCAGATTGGACATAAATAAGAAGGAAAGAGGAAAATGGTGATCAATTAAGATTACCCATTAGAGAGAGAGAGAGAGAGAGAGAGAGAGAGAGACTTACGTTCTCATAGACATGAAGAAAAAATGTTTACGGATTTTAAGTGATACTTCACAAAGCGAGAGATTGTCATTTTTCCTATGATAGCAAGGAGAGAGAGAGAGAGAGAGAGGAGAGAGAGAGAGAGAGGAATCTCGCATGGAAATAGATGGATCTTGCATTCTTAATAGAGTCTGCCACAAGAATTTCACGCCATATGCCGGTACAGCCAAGAAAAATGAACAAGAATCATGGCTGAAGGAATTCCACGTGTAGACGAGGCGAGTGGGTAGTTAAAGATGAAAAAAAAAAAAAAAATAGTTTGAGTCTCATTCATTCTTAAAAGGTGCAAACAGCTTATGATGTTACTGGGAGTGTAAGTCTGTATTAACACAATGCTGATGTATATGAAAAAATAGAAAGAATAGGAAATATATATGAAAAAATAGAAAGAATAGGAAATAAGATTAATGTGATCCAGAATAAGAAAAATAAAAATACTTTATGATATAAAAATATACTAAGAGGAAACGCATTAGTTTATTCAACAATTATTTTCACACTGAATAAAATGCTCAGTCAACTATCTAATACAAGGAATTTGAAAAGATATTGTGGAGCTCAACTGTCAAATTACGTGATGAGCAGAGAGAGAGAGAGAGAGAGAGAGAGAGAGAGAGAGAGAGAGAGAGCCAATTCCTTCGATAGCATCTATAGCCCTTTTTAAAGAGAGGTAACGGAAGATCATCACCATCAGAGCGAAGGTTTTATGGCTCTATAAAATGGGAGAGCGAGAAATTTCCTCATTACAGTGTGGGAAACAAGGCACGATCAGACCTCCAGCTTACTCGGGACGCGTGCAAGATTTTTTTTTTTTCCTCACGCATAAGTTGTAAACATTATATTCCTAACCTAACTTACGTTAAAACGCGCTAAAATCTATGGTCAAATAGAGCCTTGTTTCACCGAAAAAAAATTAGAATAGATATGCTATATTTTATTAGAAACAATTTTCTCTCCTGTTTAACATGCACATTATTTATTTTTTGCATTTTCATTCTAATAAATAAATCGTAACTATCCCATCCTAAAATTCCTGTATCTTTAACTCAACGTGAAACACCTTTTGCAGATCTTTTTAGACACCTCCATAGACCTTTCCTAGCCCCCCAACAAGAACAACAACAAAGTAATTTGTAGGCTTACTCCCTGAGTAAGCGAAAAGAAAATTCCTTGATACTTTTTTTACAGTTTTCATGACGATGAGCTTTAAAGAAATTAAGATGATTCATGATTGCTATTTTTAATGAGTTGTTTATTTTAAATAGCATGGTTATTATATTTGTTATACATTAACATATCATTAACACGAAAATTTAATCCACATTTCCTTTTATGACTAAAAAGGATAAAAAAAAAACTTGATTTATAAGACTGAAAAGAAAAAAAAAATCTAAATTTTAGGGTTAAAAAGGATGTAAAAAGATCCCAGCCTCAACTCGAAACAACATATATATATATGTTTATATATATATAGTATATATATATATATATATATATATATATATATATATATATATATATATATATATATAATATATATATATATATATACTACGAGTCTCCGATCGAAACGTCTCTAGTCCTCGAAGAAGGTTAAAAAAAAAGGAGAAGCAAAAGCAGCTTCACGCTATGCATACTGCTCAACGGGATGCAAGTCTCAACGGATTAGCATAATCAACTCATGCTCAAAGACCCGTTCTCTCTCTCTCTCTCTCTCTCTCTCTCTCTCTCTCTCTCTCTCTCTCTCTCTCTCTCTCTACATTTCTTTTTGCATCGCGTGGAGGTCAAGGCGGTGTGTTCAAATTCCAAGAATGCAGTCTAAAACGGAATAATAATAATAATAATAATAATAATAATAATAATAATAATAATAATAATAATAGTACTTTATTTCGAATATGAATTAATAATTTTTACATTTTCATTCTAATGAATAAATCATAATCCTCCTATCCGAAAATACTTGTATCTTTAACTCAACGCAAAACACCTTTTTCTGACCTTTTTAGGCTCTACCAGAGACCTTTCCTATCTCCAACAAGAACAAGAACAAAGTAGTTTGTTAGATTACTCCTCGAGCGAGCGAATAGAAGCAGTTTTACCTATCGATAGAGTTTCATTCCTCTATCTCCCAAAAGGCGAGCGCAAAGAAATCTTCAAGGAGTTCGCGCCATATACGGTTTCTTAAAGACTTGGCGTAGCTTTCAGAGCCACGGCAGCTCAGTGTTGCCAATGGCTGTACTCTTAACAACGATATATTCAGAGATAAACCCTGATATGATCAATAGTTTTGTGGAGAATGAAGGCATCTGGGAGTTACGTGCCCTTCCATTTCACATTCCAGACGAAAGGCGTCTCTAACAGACTGCATAACCTCAGATTTGGAATCGTTTTCTATGAAAACGACAATTGCGATGTCTTTTTCGTCTGAGCTATCGTCTGTGTATGGTTGACCTTTAGTTAAATAAAGTAGCTGGCTTGGAGGTATCAATGAAAATCGTGGTAAATTGCATTAGTATAAAACCACTTTAGCACAACTTGCTCTTCGCGTCATCTTGGAATCCTTATCTTTATTAGGAAGATATTAGCTCTGGTATTATTCCAAGAGAAAGAACCCCTCTGGGCTTCGTTCAAGGAAGCGACAACATTGGCATTGGAAACGGTGGATAATGATTAAGCTACTATTGAATCATACGCTTTAACCAGGCATAGAAATAATTGGATTTTCCTCTATGTACAAAAAACTGTCAGCTTTGCACTCGTTAATTTCTAGTGAGAAACTGATGGTATACATATTACTCTTCTCACGGCAACAGCGCGCGTGGTAGTCACTGATTTTAGAAAATATGCGCACGCCTATTACCCGAATATATTACTCATAGCAACTGATAAAAGTAACTTGGCATGATAATACTTTCGGCATGGAGACGATAACGAACCAAGATATAATTGACAGCGAGAAAACAAGGGAAGCTGATAAGCTTGGTATCAGTTAGAATAGTGAGGCCTTAATAGATACAAACAAAAAAATGCACTCTATACAGTGTTTCATACCTAAAGCATCTATGTCCTGACAGCCCATTAGAAGAGGGTCCTCAAGGAAAACTGAAGTAAAATAAACTATATTAAAAAAGGAACCCATCTTCGCTTACACCTCCGCAAACATGGGGAAAAAATTGACAAAAATGGGGACAACTCTTTGCATGGTTAGAAATCATACCGACTAAAGGTGCCATGTCTTCGCAATATTCCAGCTCGGGAAGAAAATGTCAGCACATAAAAAATCTATTAGCAGCAGCTGTCAAGAAACCAGACCAACAGAATACACAGGACCATCAAACGCTTGGTAACGATAGCAGACCTTCAGCAAAAATAATTTATTTTCAATGAATAATAATAATAATATTTGAAAAAGAAACCCACAAAATCACCTGTGTAACGTATTTACTTCTAAGTATTTACATTTAATATTACTCCACACTCGAGTACTTTCAGGCCCTATCTGTGGCCCATTTTCAAGAGATGTGTAGGTTGTCAACCTGGGTCAAGGTTGACCCAGGCTGACAACCTACACAGTGATTTTGTGGTTTTCTTTTTCAATCTTAAGAAGAAAACTGAAAGAAGTTTTTGTTTGGTTAATAACAATAATATTTATTAATGCCAGTTATCACATTAAAAAATGTGAGCAGACACCCATATTCTTCCTATAATGACTCAGCAGAGAACGTAATTAAAAGACTTATTCCAACAGAATACACAGGATCATCAAACGCTTGGTAACGATAGCGGACCTTGAGCAAAAATCATTTATTTTAAACAAATAATAATAACAATATTTATTAATGACAGTTGTCACATTAAACAAATGTGAGTAGATGCCCATATTCTCCCTATAATGACTCAGTACATAACGTAATTAAAGGACTTATTCTCATAACTTGATGAAAGGTTCATTTAGATGACAACTGATTCGCACTTCCTTCCGTACTCGATCTAAAAGTGACACTAAAGGATTTGCTTTGCATCGCTTATATATAAAGAAAGTGTTGAAGACTCCTTAGAAAATCTCGGCACTTACATAGCCACGCCCACTTCAGTTTTCACCAATAGGGTCATTTGTTACGAGGTTAATATCTACAATGTCGAGATCACTTAAAAAATATGTATGCTCAGAAATCATGTTTTGAATTCCTTGCTGAAAGAGAGAGAGAGAGAGAGAGAGAGAGAGAGAGAGAGAGAGAGAGAGAGAATGATTACTCTACCGATTCACTACAGGTGGTATCAATGAATGTTACCCCATTCATTGATACCATCTGCGTGCTCACAGGAAGGACTTGCCGGAGCCTATACCGGCGGCACTCAAAAGTGAAACAAAAGGTTTCAATGACGTCACAGTTCTCCTGCTCCTGACGTCATACGTGATTCCATCACACGAAAGTCAAGGGAACGGGCGACGACGATGGGGAGGGAAAGAGCCGAGAGAGAGAGAGAGGGGAAGCGGTGTGAGACGCTCATCAAAAGAAGAGGGGAGAGGGAGAGGAGAGGGGAGGGAAGGTGTGAGGAAAGCCTCATTCAAGAAGCAAGATTGGGTTGGGCAAAGGGAAGGCGGCAGCAGAAGCAGCATCTCTCCAGACAGTCTCGCTCGCCCGCGAGATTCAATTATCTCCCCGACACAGCATCCGCGCCTCCTTGCATGAGATGGAGGAGGAAGAAGAAGAAGAGGAGGAGGAGGAGGAGGAGGAGGAGGAGGACAAACATGCAAAAGGGAGGGAAGACAAGAAGTGCTGATGGAGGGCGAAGAGGAGGTGGAGGATGAAGTGGACAAATGTGCAGTGGAAAAAAAAAATAGATAGCGATGGACGACAAAGATTTGGTTGTGTATGAGGTTAAACACCATACCACCCACTCACAAACACACACATGTACATACACACACCCATATAATATATATATATATATATATAATATATATATATATATATATATATATATATATATAAACATACTACACATACATACATATTTGCGAGGGACTTAATTGCTTAGTTGTGTGTTCTATTTTAAATAAGATGTAATGTCTATTTGTGTAATCTGTCACAGATAAAAATAGGAAAGTTCACTTCGCTTTGCCTTTAACGAAAACTACGGTAAATAAAAAAAAGGCGTGATCCGACCTCCAGCTTACTGGGGGCACATGCTAAAATCTTAGGTCAATAAAACGTTGTTTCACCAACGAAAATTAAAATAGATACGATATATTATATTAGAAATAATTGTTCTGTATCGCACAACATGCATTTATTTATTTATCTCATTATCTCATTCTAATAAATAAGTCATAAATATCTTATCCTAAAATTCCTGTATCTTTAGCTCAACGTGAAACTCCTATTTCAGACTTTTTTAGGCTTTTCCATAGGGCTTTCCTACGCCCACAACAACAACAACAGCAGCAATAACGACAAAAACAACAGCAAAGTAGCTTGTCGTCTTACTCCCCGAGTAGGCGAAAATAAACCAGTACTGATCTTATTTCACGTACAATTTAGATTTCAAAATAATTTCCAGCAATTATTTCTTTGTCAAGATTGTCGGTCAAAGCAAGTAGACTTCAATGACGCTGTGCTGAGAGAGAGAGGAGAGAGAGAGGAGAGAGAGAGAGAGAGAGAGGAGAGAGCCTTCAAAATGTCTGAGCCGTCAGCCAGATACTGAACCATTCATTGGATGCGTAGGATGCATATATCGACAGGTGAGAGGCGCCCTTCGTGAGTAGATGAAGCAGGAGGCACACCTCCTCGTAACTGGCTTCGGCCAAGACTGTTCGGCCACTGAGGGGAAAGCGGAGGCGTGAGGTGCGCGCCACCAGAGATAACACAAGCGAGGAATAAGTGGGAATTTGGAGTTAATTGAAGGTAAATATTGCGGGAACTGATATGTAAATTCGAAGCAAATATTGGCAGATGCTTGACAATACATTTCTGGAAAGCCTTAAGGGTGAAACAAAGATATAACGTATTCAAAGAAGTTCTGGGGAGTAATTTGGAGAAACTAGAGAGAAATCTATTGATATAATCGAAACAGCTCAAGAAATGTGAAAGATAGTTGAATTAATATTCTAAGAAGTTTTTAACCAGGTGTTGCTTAACGTTCTGGGGCGACCAATTTCTAGGAAAACTCAGAAGAAACTGATGTCGAATATTAATAAAAGAAGGAAAAGAAGGAAAGGTTCCGTGAAATCTAAAGAAAAAGTTTTGTACAGATTCAAGGAAATTTCTATGAAATACTTGTACGACTTGCAGTAAATTTTTAAAATGAAATCTAAAAGAATTTTTAGATGAATTCGGAGATTACTTGCAAGAAATTTAAACGAAATTTAGACTGGAATAATAAGAGGGAATTCTTGTGAAAATTTAGAGGATAATTGCAGGATTCAATGTAAACTTTCAGCAACATTGAAAAGGAAAATTCGCAGCAAGATATCTTTATATTTCATATTTTTTAATTTCGAAGTAGGATTTTTATTTTCAGCAAGATATCTTTATATATTTTTATAATTTTCGAGATAGAATATTCATTTGCAGCAAGATATCTTTATATTTTATATTATTATAATTTTTTAGATCAAATTTACATCTTTGATAGAGCTGGCGAGTTGAAACGTAGTAGGAGGGACAGATATGATCATTTGTGAATATCTGGAAATTTATAAGTTATCAGAAAAAAGGCTATTTTTTATTTTAAAATAAAATACCAACGTGATTTAGACAGTTTCTGTGGTAAAGGTGGAATCATTCAAAAAGGCACGTTGAATTTCCTTCTCAAAGCACGCTAACGCATTAGTACACGTATCATTGTATGCGCACACGAATGACTGGATTTTGAGAACATTAGTGCCTTTTCCATGTGAGCATTTCATACTTACGTTTCCCTCACAGAGTAAATAGCCAATTCGCAGGCAAAAAAAAAACTGCTACCAAACGGTTCGGTCAAAAGATGATGCAAAGTACGGTTTCTCTGACTTCTGGCTACAAGTAACGTGAAATGAAAGGCAAAGGTATTGGATTTAAAGATATGTGCAAGTACATAAATAATTACGCGGATTTTTTGTTTCACCCTATACGGCTTCTCCCTTAAAAGGTGTTGTCCCAAGTGTTACAATCCGATTATTTACAATTCATTGTTTACAATTAAGCCATCACCGAGGAACTATTATTTTCTGAAGAAGCTACCAGTCTCTTGCTCACTTTACCTTTGCTGCGATCCACCCTCGTAGAAAAACTGCCAGTTTGGTAGTTCTCAGCGGGTGCAAAATTGATTTTAATTATACACACACACACTATATATATATATGTGTGTGTGTGTGTATGAGTGTGTGCATACATACAAACATTATATATATATATAGATGTGTGTGTGTGGGTGTATATATATACATACATGGGTTCCTTTTATTAGATATACACATAAAACACGCACACATTATACATACATACATACATACATACATACATACATACATACAAAGTCGTTTGAACACTTACTCCCCTAGTATGCAAAAATAAGATATGCGAGCCACCCATACCTAACGCTGAAGAAAAAAAAAACACTGTAAACTCACTTTAACAGCAAAACCCTGAATGGGTTACTACTCTTATTATCCTACTGTTACTACTACGTACTAATATTGCTACTACTACCAATATAATAACATCAATAAATTCAAAAAATTCAAATTAAAAGATACTACGGTGGTTGTCAGCTCTAGGTCCACCTGAAAGCTATTATCAATAATAATAATAATAATAATAATAATAATAATAATAATAATAATAATAATAATAATAACGTTGGCGGAACAGAATATTCAATTTGACTTAGATCTGATTTACAAAACTCTACGGATCCTGATATCCACATTCGAGTTACCAGTTTGATGTAAACAAAAAACTACTGCCATGATCTACGACATTTTCTCCCCTAAGATGACGAACATCGAAACGTTACTGGCTAGATGCAGTAGCCAAGAAATCTCAGTTAGAAGGAAAATAGGAAAAACTCTATACATAAACAGAACGCAGATGATGCAGCAATAATGTTCAACAAACATAGTAATCCTCATTATCGCAAGCTGACAACAGAAACTGATATGGGAAGGGCGGCTTTCGAAACTTAAGAAAACCTCGATATTCGCCGAGATTCAACACGCCAGACCAACCATCCCTTTACCTCTAAACCTCAAACGTGTGGAGAGAAATTCCAGCCCGCTCCCTGAAGGAAAAAAAAAAATACACGAAACTTGATATGGACGGACAGATTTTCGGAGTTCAGGAAATACGGACTTCGCATTTCACGTCGAACAGCTCGGTAAAAAAAACTGGGCTCTTGCGATAAGGTGAGGAAGGGTTGACGAAAAGAGAGAGAGAGAGAGAGAGAGAGAGAGAGAGAGAGAGAGAGAGGAGAGAGAGAGAGCTCTTACTCTTGAGGAAATGGTGCTGCACGTTGCTTTTCTCCGTCCCTATTTCAGTTTCAATTCCTCTCTTAGAAATGTTTTCTTTCTATTACTCAGAGTACGATATTTATTGTAAAATTTAGCTTCAACTGTATATGTGTGAGCATATATACAATACGGCATGATTCTATAAATGCACGAATACTGATGTAATAATGTGTACCCACACACCAACGGGGGAGCAAAACAAAACCCCATCAAAGATAAGTGACGCGCGCACTGCGCTGTTCATTCGTTCGCATCGAGGCGAACTTACGGGAGGAATTTCATTGGAGGAAATGATGCTTGAACTTTTGTTTGCTAAGACCCAAGCAACTTCAGCCTCTCCGGTTCCTCAGGGACTTTTCTGTGGCCGTGGCATGCTTACACATTTACCCTTGATCTATAGTTATTGGAGAGCATTTGGGTTTACCTACGGACATCAAAAGGGAAAGGCATTTTGATTGTCTCCCCTCCCCCCGCCCTTTACTTTCGCAGTAAATGAACCACGGCGCGTTTAGGTTCAGAATTTTTTTAAGGTAAATTTCCGTTTACCCTCGGGTTGTACAGGGAACCTGGAGCGAGATAAGGATCCTTCATTAAAGATGTAAGCCAAGATTACAAACTGCGCCATTAGATCTCGTGGATTTTCCTATCATTTTGAGAGCAAGCCTGATTAACAATATATTATAAAAGCATTCCAGATATGAAGGAAATGGAAAGTTTTGACTTACATTTAGTTTGAACGGTCAAACGGGTCGAGATATATATATATGTGCATATATATATATATATATAGATATATATATATATATAGATATCTATATTATATATATATAATAATATAATATATTATATATAACATATATATATATTATATATATATATATATAATCTATAATATTCTATATATATATATATATATATATATATAGATCATTCGAGCTACAAATGTCCTTTGATATTAATTCGCTCTACCTAGGAAATGATATATCATATATGTACCGAAGGGGAATTTTTAGTTGATATTAATTTCGTCCCCTCAAGGGATCGAACTACCGTCAGTGGACGGGAACGAAATCAGGACGGACAGTGACGTTATCAAGTCGGCCAAACAGAGGCTGAATGATTTACTAGAATCACGGTGATGTGATAATTATCGTGTATATATATATATATATTATATATATATATATATATATATATATATATATATACTATATATATATATATAGATATATATATATATATATATATATATATATATATATATATATATATATATATATATATATATATATATATATATATATATAAATAATAATATATATATATATGTAAGTGTTACATAATAAAAATATGGAAGTTAGTCCATATATATAAAAGTCTAAACTAAAGAGGTCAACCAGATTGCTTTGCAGGAATGTGATCAGACTAGAGACGCTAAAGATGACGTATACAAAATAAGTATGTAGGCTAAGATAACATGCCGTCACCTGTAGTCATTCAATTGTTTATAAACATTAGTCCAAGCTCCCTGCTTGAGACAACTACCCCGACCTATAATTCAAACGGCCTACGTGATCTGTAGCGTGTCTCATTTTGATTGTGTGTTCGTATGAAATTATGTCATTTGTAAGTATGTTCATATGTTCGAACTACTGTCTGTTCCCTCATAACTGTAACAGAGATGGTAGACAGGCAGAAAACAGAGTTAGTTATCGTCATTAGAAGACCTGTACCTCTTTACCTAAGCTTTATCATGTAGAGGAATAGGATTAGCCATCATCTTTGGCAGAAGCGATCAAGCTATCGTTATTAGAAGACTTGTACAATCATACCTGATCTTCACCATGTAAAACTTCAGAAGAATATATAATTTTTTATACTTAGTGTTTTCTACAAGAACCTCCTCACCGACCAACATGAGTTTAACACATCGTCGTAATAACCAACAAGATAATACCGACTTCGTAAGTTGATCTACAAACCCCAGACACTCCATTGAAGATGGAAGTGCAATACCAACCGACTTAGCGTAAGATTATCGCTAGTCTAAACATTACCTCATAGGGCGCCTTATCATACAAGGCACAAGCCCTAACTATTGGTGGCCAGCGTACCAGACGAACTCTACAACGTACCTACGAAGAAAACACCAGAATAATAATCATGTATCATAAGAAGTCAACGACGACGGAAGCAGCAGATTCTTCAAGCAACCTAGTATCATCGTTAGTGAGCGACTTCAGAAACAATAAGAACTCTTCAACGACGACGAAAGCAAAACAGATCTTCAACCAACTTAGTATCATCGAGATTCATCAACCACTTAGTATCATCGTTTAGTGAATAACTTCAAGAAACAAAACCGACGTGTAACTTTTCCTACGGCAACGGAAACTTCGTCTCTCATTAGAATCATTCAAGAAAACATCGTTAGTGAGCGTTTCCGGCACTGCAAGAAACAAACCGAACGCGTCTGCAGCATCGGATTTTCAAGGGCTCGAATCATCGAAACAACGCGCACGGGGGAAAACTGAAGCCAAACCAGGTCATCCGCTAAATAGAGAAGGAGGACCAAGGCCGTGTGTCGTTATCGGAACACAGTGACTTCCCACAAAAGCAAGCTAAGTACAATTTTTTATTCATTTGGAGTAACTTTGAGTGTTTCCTTTGCAGTGTTTCGAATTTCGTTATTCCTGTGGCTGAAGTTACCAGACATTCTTAATCTTACTTTTTTACAGAAATTATCAACATCATTGAGATTTCGCTACTGCGAGTTTTATCTTTGAGTGTCTGTTTCCAGAAGTTCTACTGAAATATCATAATCATATACTATGTTAATTTATCATTTTGGGTGATTATTAATCCCTTACGTAACAAATCATTAAACGGTGAATATGCGTTTACGCAGTGGACGTCTGTATTTATACAGATGCATGGATAGGGTCGTTAAGCACCGTAGTGATTAGAAAACACACAAAAAAACAAGTGGAACACCCGTACAAATCTATATAAATTAGAGGTAACACTATTTCGGGTCATGACAATAAATGCTCCTTTGCAAAGTCCCGCTCGCAGTTTTAGCCTTGAGTTTTTTGAGTTATATAAATATCGAACCTCAATGACTCAACTTAACTTTAAAAATATGGCTGGATTGCAAGGAATAACATGTCTGTAAAAAACTTTCATCAGGCTAAATGCGCTGACCAGGGATCCCTCACTATTTCAAATTTTAGCAAAGAATGAAGTACAAACAGTTTAATATTGAATGCAGTAGTGATAACTTGTCTTATTGTAATCGCTCAGTTCCTAATAGTTCGTCATTCATTGCTTTATACGTAACAGCAACATAATGCTAAAAACACAACAATACGTTGCCGATGGTAATAAAGAGAAGGATCTTAATTATTACAAAAAAAAAAAAATAGAAAACAGTAGCCCGTTCAGAATCAAACAAGCAAACTCGGGTGACTGTGTCACCTAGTCAAGCGGTCAAGGTCAGTCAAAAAACTGCCGAAGTTTTCAAAGCATAGCAAATTCCATACACAATAAGCGACTCTAGCAGAGTGGGGAAAAGCGATGTTGGTTCATACATACCGATATCTTTTTGAATTAAAAAAGGATTTTTCATATGAAACACACGACCGTATAAAAGTAAATCAGAGCAGGTTTTCGTTTTTTTTTTTTTAATACGTAAGTTGTTATAAGTAGTGGTGGATAAAGCCCGACTGTACGCGCCGTAAAAAAAAAAATCTTGTTTATTCCTTTAGTACACGTAAATATCCTGTATTTACGGACTCACCGTCTGTTGTTCGAACTTCCCTAATGAGTAAGTCGGATAAGCGAGCGTTTACAGATACCTCTATAGTTATAAAAAACATTGATCTGTATCTAGTGAATTGTAAGATCCATCTAGGGGTATACAAAATATTATCTTACATCCTGAAAAATAAGGCGTTGTTTATCAAAGGAAAAATCCTATAAACCTTCAAACATAGTAAAATCCGTTTGAAACAAAAATGAGACAGTTAATCAAATAATAACTTATATAAAGGAACTATACATTTGTCTCATAAATCGTAACATTGTTCAAATGACCCAACAGAATTCTCCCACAACCGCAGTCGCACTTTGCATGCAAAATCTCGAGAAGCATGCACCCTCGAATGTCTTAGTGCGTGTAAAAAAGACTTTGCTGGGAAATGAAATTTTAATCCTTCCCGACACTCTGAAATATAACGATTTCCGCGAACAAAGCCCTAGACACGGTTGACTCGCTGCAAACAAGTTAATATAGTAATCCACAAAAACCTATACATATAAATATCGCATTTCTTTTATTGTTGCTAACTTTTAATCCCGCCCAACCAGTCGTGGATGAATCTCTCGATAATCTATCTAAAGTAATATCAGTAAAGTCATTCAAGCAGAGGTGATTCAGCAGAATTTTTTTTTTATCTTTTACCTGAATACCAGGAAGTTTCTCCACTAGCGAGTGATCTCTGGGAAAAAACGGATGTAATTTAACACAAAACACGGTCTAAGGAACAAACATAAAGCTATTTACGTACCTTCGTATAGATTCTCAATGAAATTTCAAAATAGAGATAAATGACGAAGTTGAAAAATGTTAGTAATATAGTGTTTGGAGACTTTTAGGGGATAACCTACATGCCTATATGGATGATCTTGTAATCTTTTCTAATACCTTAGAAGTACATCACATAAAGTAGAGCTAGTGCTACAGAGACAAAGACAAATAATCTAGAGTAAAATATCTAAATGTGAGTTTTTTAAAACCGAACATGTTTATCTAGGTTTTATGTGTGGTCAAGGTCTTAAAAGTAGTCCATGGTAAGGTGTCGGCTATTCATAACTTCCGGTACTTATTAACGTAAAAGGGGGAGGGATACAGCCACTTTTGCGCTGTAGTGGGTATTACAAATCGTATGTAAATATGTAACTCTTCAATCATGACAGCTCCTTTAACAGATCTTACGAAGAAGAGCGTAGATTTATTATGGTCTGAAAAGCATCAACAGGCGTTCGATATCTTAAAAGCGGAAAATGCAGCTTACCTAACTTAAAATCCCTGATTTAAATAAGGAATTTTTTTTTATTGCAACAGACGCCTCAGACCAAGGGGTAAGAGGGATACTACTTCAGTAATATGATAAAACAGTTCTTCCCTATAGCTTTTTATTCACGTAAACTAAAGCCCTCTGAAAGTAAATATGCAGTAATAGGCAAGGAAGGGCTAGGTATCTTTAACACTAGTACATTTTAAGTTCATTATCTATGGCTATCCTGATAAAGTCCTTACTGAAACATGAGTCCTTTACCGAGTTTTTCAAAGGCTTTAATCACAGTCCAAAAGGAACTCGGTGACAAATGATCATTCAGGTTATTGGAGCCAAGATAAGATATCTACCTGGGAAAGCAAATATCATAGCTGACGCATTATCCCGCAATCCCGCACATACAGCAAAAGAACCATTAATTGGACTAAAAGATATAGAAACATCCGTGCCTATTGTTAAAACCGTATCTAAACAAGAAAATTCCTTAACCCAAGAGATCGCGAGCATTGAATATCTGGGTCGGAGCGCAGAACTGTTACAAACTGAACAAAAGCAAGTGTCAACAGCGATAAGCAAAACAATAAACACCAAACAATAAACACTTCGAACGGAAACAGGGTCAGTGGCTAGGCAAAAAACAATAAACACTTCGAGCAGAAACCCTAAAGCAAAAGTATATTTATAGTATGTGTATCAGAATAATGTAATCAAATGTAATGTTCTAGTAGGTCTGTGACGAGGAAAACCCAAGAACGACAGCAGAGGACTAAACGACAGGAGTAGTAATAATCTCTCTCATACCAATCGTCATAAACTGGTTGCATTCCGTCATCCAGGGTTCCCTCCTATGTCACAGAAAGCCAAATCACTGTTTACTGGCCTACAATGTTTACAGATATAAAAGCATATCTGATTGTAACACGTGTCATGAAAACAAGGGATCACTAAGACACTGTCAGTTTAAGGGCCTATCCTGTGCCAAATCAATCTTGAAAGAATATACGTAGAATTATTAACAGAATTACGAGTCTGACAGAGGGAATAAACACTTCTTGTGTTAATAGTTCCTTGACACGTTATATAGAATTAATAGCACTAAAAACAAACACCGCAATTGAGTGCGTTACGAATATTTATGAGTGCTAAATCAGTAAATATGGAATTTAACACATAATAATCTGTGACTCGGGTGGTGTAAATCAATAATAATCTCCTTAACACGTTGTGTGAATTCCTTTCATTAAGAAAACCAATAATATATTTTATCACCCAGAGTCAATCGGTTTGGTAAAATACCGGATAATTAAATAGGAAGTGTCAATGTCTTACGAGTTACAACTCGTGATATTGGATCCGAACTGGATTATAGCGGTTCTCGCGGTTTTCAATACCTTATCATTTATATCTTGTCATCTATAGAATTGATGCCGCAAGTAGCCTTATACGGTACGCCGCTAGAACACTTTTCCACATATTCAAGCCAACCATTAATTTATCAAATATATATAAAAAAATATATAAATAAATAAATATAAAAAAAATAAAATAAATATGGATACAAGTGGAGTCAATATAATACACTCCGTAATGAAGTCGGAAGGGTTACAATTATAATAAAAAAAGGAATCACGATAAAATCAATAAGCAAAACGTAACCATAGATAATTAAATATCCAAATATATATGCGTAAAGATTTGAACTCTAACTTAAACGCTTTTAGTAATGACAAATAAGCTAAAAGTTCAAACACATATCAAAACCTACTGACATATTGTCTGTCCCGGTGATTTATATTCGTAGTCAAAATGTAAAAAAAAAAAAAAAAAAATAATAATAATAATAATAATAATAAATAAATAAATAAAATAAAATAAAAGAGATTTTAAAGTCAGGAAGTCTAGAAGTGAAATCTTATCTATGGAATAATCCTATATGAATCTTATACAGGGCTAATAATATATATAGAATTTGTATGGAAACCTTTTTCATTAGTTTCAATAAGGAATATTTAATTTAACATAATCATGCAGTTTCCAACATGAAACTAATATATTGTTCAATTTTGGTACTGTTTTTTTTCAGACATTCTTCTCATGTGGGTCGAATATTAAAAAATAAAAAAATTTATCCTAAAGTCGTATTTATTACAGCAAGTAACGTAACTCTAGCTGGCTAGAGAGCAATCTCCTGCCAAGTGACGACCGTCATCATTGCCGTATCAGCATTTGTTCCTTTAAACCTCAATAATCTGCTTACACAGGCTTCATCTGTGTGTCGTCTCTGCTTGCAAAACAGATTGACTGGAGAAAGGAATGCTTAGCCCGAACTTCTCATGGGCAAGGCACGACGTTAGGTACAAGTGTCTATCGGTTATGCGCAATGCAACTTGAAATCATTTTTAAAATTAATGAACAAAATAAGCAAATAGAATTTCTATAACAACAAAATGAATTAATTTTTTTCTGAACCTCATAGACATTTAGAAGTAATCAAGATATGTATATATATAAATATTTGACTTCGCAACATTAGCCTATTACAATTCAGTAAAACATTCATGGGAAAATGTCACATTTTCTTGAAAAACCCAAAGTTTATTTAGAAATTAGTTACATAGTGGGTTTTTTTCGTTGCATCTCCTACCTATTAATAATGTTTTTAAAATTAACCTCAGAGGATGCGCGCGGGAAATTGAATATGAAACTTTTGTTAGGGGCACATAGGATCAGATTTTATCACAACTTAATTTCAGTTAGCATAGAGAAATACAGAATCATGATTAATCTTCTCTTTGACTCTTATGTTGCCTGGCAATCTTACAAATAGCTCCGTTTCACACTTCTTTGTCTAGTAACTTACTACCAGTAATATCGAATTTTCTTTGGGATTCGTATTGAATATCTGTTTATTTTTTATAATTATGGATATTTTTACAGTCCTCATAGACCTGGATAGGTTCACATCAGTTAATGCCATGGATAAAAAGTTTGTACAGCGGACTCTTTTGAATTCCAAAATATCAGCGAATTCATGTGGGTTAAGTCTGGTCTAAATAGCTCTCTCCCTCCCCTGTATTTGGATGTCGTCTGAATTTACTTTGCCCTTGTGACAAGTATAATTTCACTTGCAGGCTGATTAATGGAACCTGTTACAGTATCCTGCAGTACGAGAGTTTCACATCGCAACTTCAAAAAAATCGTTCGTCGCTGCGGACGACGGCAGTCGAGTAACAACCGCCTACAATGTGAAAGGAATAAGCACCATCATGGACTTCTTCGGCCGACACCCGTATCCCGTCGTTAATCTCGTTTTAATGCGGAACGCTTCGGTGGCTGTCGGAATCGACTACGAATGGGACATACTTCCGACAATTACGACCCGAAGGATATTCAACTCTACTTTGCTGGCGAAGGACTCGTGCTGGGGATGTTTTTTTTGTTTTATTCATCGCGAACGTAATCGTGTAGCTTAGGATGCAGAGAATAAGTATGAGCGCAAAAATAGAACGTTGGACCCGCCCAGGCAAATTTTCCCCTTGTTTTAACCCTGTGAAATAGGCCGTTTCATATGGCTATAGGTGGTTGTCTGGAACTGTGTAATGGACGAAAAGTTGTTCAAACGCTAGTTAAATGTGAAGTAGTATAACCTCGGTCATGTATCCTATATATAGTATCATGTATCCTATATATAAATGATCATAAATAACAGAATCGAAATATATTTTTTGCGTGTCGCACTAGGAATCTATATATAAATGATCATAAATAACGGAATCGAAATATATCTTTGCGTGTACGCAATAGGAATCTATTTAAAGTGCACATATATTAATCATAATTATATGAATCCATATACATATGTATAAACAAATCAGGTAGCCTATAATCAATCTGTTACCTTTTATCTTACCAATATCTGCAGTTATATGAGTTAGTATATTGATTAATGTATCAGATATATAACATTTAGCATAAAAATCAACGAATCAATCAGCATAAACATTAATTAATTTTATCACTTAATTCATATATGAAATTTTTTATCAGTTAAAATATGATTTTTATCATGTTAATCTTCATTCTATGCAATTATAGAGTACATTAGTATTTCTGTAGCATGATGTATCTTAATGAGATGGAGTGAAAAAACTGTATCATTATATATCACGTGATCACTATTATTTACTAATATCATTGTTTTATATTTTATTACTTGAATCAATTCATGTACACAATGAATTTTTTATTTACTTATATATATATATATATATATATATATATATATATATATATATATATATTATATATATATATATTCACATAGTGTCTGTATCACACTCCTATAAGTCAAATGAAACAAGTCAAGTTTGAGTAATATTCAGTAGTTGGTTTTGGTAGCTGACCGAGCTGATGTAAGTGTTTACATAACATAAAAATATGGAATGTAGTCCATATATATAAAAGTCTAAAACTAAAGAGGTCAACCAGATTGCTTGCAGGAATGTGATCAGGACTAGAGACGCTAAAGATGACGTATACAATAAGTATGTAGGCTAAGATAACATGCCGTCACCTGTAGTCATTCAATTGTTTATAAACATTAGTCCAAGCTCCTGCTTGAGACAACTACCCCGACTATAATTCAAACGGGCCTACGTGATCTGTAGCGTGTCTCATTTTGATTGTGTGTTCGTATGAAATTATAAAAAGTCATTTGTAAGTATGTTCAATATGTTCGAACTACTGTCTGTTCCCTCATAACTTGTAACAGAGATGGTAGAGCAGGCAGCAACAGAGTTAGCTATCGTCATTAGAAGACCTGTACCTCTTTACCTAAGCTTTATCATGTAGAGGAATAGGATTAGCCATCATCATTGGCAGAAGCGATCAAGCTATCGTTATTAGAAGACTTGTACAATCATACCTGATCTTCACCATGTAAAACTTCAGAAGAATATATAATTTTTTATACTTAGTGTTTTCTACAAGAACCTCACGAACCATGAGTTTAAACACATCGTCGTAATAACCAACAAGATAATACCGACTTCGTAAGTGATCTACAAACCCCCAGACACTCCATTGAAGATGGAAGTGCAATACCAACCGACTTAAGCGTAAGATTATCGCTAGTCTAACATTACCTCATAGGGCGCCTTATCATACAAGGACAAGCCCTAATCATATATATATATATATATATATATATAATATATATATATATATATATATATATATATATATATATATATATATATATATATATATATATATAGGATTTTTTTAGAAAGGTTTTTTCCACGAAGGAAAAAAATGAAAAACGAGTTGGCCGAGTACTTTCGGTCCTATTCGGACCCTTTACTGAGTAAAGGGTCCGAATAGGACCGAAAGTACTCGGCCAACTCGTTTTTTCATTTTTTTCCTTCGTGGCAAAAAAACCTTTATATACATAGCATCACGTTTTATATACTTCGTGATCAAGTTATTCATATATATTATATATATATATATATATATATATATATATATATATATTATATATATATATTATATATATATATACTGCCTCCTGTTTTTTCATACACAAACTAGTTTTCCTCGCAGTCTAGTTATCTTCTTTTCTCAGCGTCCTAGCATCCCCTTTATTTCCAAATAAAATCAATTGTTCTGTGTCGTTATGGTAAGAATAAAAAGGGGCACAGACTATAAATCGTACCACTGTTCTCCTCAGATATATCGGTTACATTTGGACTGTGGGTCATCCGGACGAGGAAAGTCTTCAGTAACCTTTGTTTTCTCCTGCCGAGAGAGAGCGAAAAATCAGGATACTCAGTGTCACGTTGCATAGTCATACTATTATCCGCATATTCCGAAAAGATTTATTCACGGCATCGTCCTCCTCCGTCTATTGCCGTAATAGGTTTTACGCGCTGGTTCGTCGATGCTTTTACCGTTCTGTGAAGCGGCTAACGGAACTCCAGGAAAATATTGTCAAAATGAAGCTGCCTTCGTTTCAGTTACTTTTAAAACAATAATTATGTAAACAAATGCTTGCCCGGGTATGACACTTAAAAACCTTGTTTTGTCTCAGCAAAATTGACTTCAAAGTAACATTGACAGACTGATATAGTTCTCTTAAACTATCAAGAAAAATGTCAAGTTAGAAAACCACTATATCACTGTACAGAATAAAAGAAAAATGCATAGCTTGTATTCATAATTATTGATTAACGATGACACTGCTTGAGGACAACAGAGCCCATGGGTAGAAAGAGCACATCACAGAAGCAAGGTACGTCAGCAAAAGGATGACTATACAAATTGAAGACTGTGAACGGTTCTTCATTTGCAAAAAAAAAAAAAAAAAAAAAAAAAACTCATGCGAATTACTTATAGAATACTCAGATTAAATACTATGGTAATACAATTGGAAACAGCATCATACTCTGTCTTCCTTACCCAGAATGATAGGGTCTGTGGCAACTGGTACAAATTCCTTAGAAGCTTCAGCTAATTCTATGTTCCATAACTTAAAATAATAAACACAGTCTTTAATACATATACTTTAAGCAAGAATATGCAGCCATAAATGCATCATTAAAGAATATATAACATGACAATGACATGACTCAGGATTAATTGCATCAGTGAGTAAATGGAAAATAATAAATGAATAAAGAAAAAACAGCTTCGTCTGTATGAATAACTAAAAGCAAAT
>NC_087204.1:20239148-20251396 GCF_015104395.2 Macrobrachium nipponense | reverse complement strand
TTTGTGAATATCAGGAAATTTTAATAAGTTTATCAGAAAAAGGCTATTTTTTATTTTAAAATAAAACAACAACGATTAGACAGTTTCTGTGTAAAGGTGGAATCATTCAAAAAGGCACGTTGAATTTCCTTCTCAAAGCACGCTAACGCATTAGTACACGTATCATTGTATGCGCACACGAATGACTGGATTTTGAGAACATTACTGCCTTCTCCATGTGAGCATTTCATACTTACGTTTCCCTCACAGAGTAAATAGCCAATTCGCAGGCAAAATAAAAATGCGACCAAACGGTTCGGTCAAAAGATGATGCAAAGTACGGTTTCTCTGACTTCAGGCTACAAGTAACGTGAAATGAAAAAGCAAAGGTATTGGATTTAAAGATATGTGCAAGTACATAAATAATTACGCGGATTTTTTTGTTTCACCCTATACGGCTTCTCCCTTAAAAGGTGTTGTCCAAGTGTTACAATCCGATTATTACAATTCATTGTTTACAATTAAGCCATCTGCGAGGAGCTATTATTTTCTGATGAAGCTACCAGTCTCTTGCTCACTTTACCTTTGCTGCGATCCACCATAGTAGACAAACTACCAGTTTGGTAGTTCTCAGCGGGTGCAAAATTGATTTTAATTATACACACACAAACACACTATATATATATATATATATATATATATATATACTATATATACAATATATATATATATATATATATATATATATATATATATATGTGTGTGTGTGTGTGTGTGTGTGTGTGTAGAGTGTGTGTATATACATACATTATATATATAGATATGTGTGTGTGTGAGTGTATCATATACATACATGGGTTCCTTTTATAGATACACTATATACACGCACACATTTATATACATACATACATACATACATAACATACATACAAAGTCGTTTGTAGAATTACTCCCCGAGTATGCAAAAATAAGATATTGCGAGCCACCCATACCTAACGCTGAAAAAAAAAAAAAAAAAACACTGTAAACTCACTTTAACAGCAAAACCCTGAATGGGTTACTACTCTTATTATTCTACTGTTACTACTACGTACTAATACTACTACTACTACCAATATAATAACATCTTCAACAAATTCAACAAAAAAATTCAAATTATGATTTGTATTGCAGTCTTCACACTTGGAAAAGCATCTCTTTGAGTATTTCTTAAAACTAAAAACCAAATTAAAAGATACTACGGTGGTTGTCAGCTTCTAGGTCCACCTGAAAGATTAAACAAAAAATAATAATCAATAATAATAATAATAATAATAATAATATAATAATAATAATAATAATAATAATAATAATAATAATAATAACGTTGGCGGAACAGAATATTCAATTTGACTCGGATCTGATTTACAACAAAACTCTACGGATCTTAATATCCACATTCGAGTTACCAGTTGGATGTAAACAAAAAACTACTGCCATGATCTACGACAATATTTTCCCCCCTAAGATGAACATCAGAACGTTACTGCCATGCTGCATTAGCCAAGATAAATCGGTTAGAAAGAAAATAGAGAAAACTCTATATAAACTGAACGCAGCTGATACAGCAATAGTTCACCAAACCTAATAATCCTCATTATCGCAAGCTGACAACAGAAACTGATATGGGAAGGGCGGCTTTCGAAACTTAAGAAAACTTCGATATTCGCCGAGATTCAACACGGCAGACCAACCATCCCTTTACCTCTAAACCTCAAACGTGTGGAGAGAAATTCCAGCCCGCTCCCTGAAGGAAAAAAAAAAATAAAAAAAAGACGAAACTTGATATGGACGGACAGATTTTCGGAGTTCAGGAAATACGGACTTCGCATTTCACGTCGAACAGCTCGGTAAAAAAAAAATTGGGCTCTTGCGATAAGGTGAGGAAGGGTTGACGAAGAGAGAGAGAGAGAGAGAGAGAGAGAGAGAGAGAGAGAGAGAGAGAGAGAGAGAGAGAGAGAGAGAATCTTACTCTTGAGGAAATGGCGCTGCACGTTGCTTTTCTCCGTCCCTATTTCAGTTTCAATTCCTCTCTTAGAAATGTTTAACTGAATTGCCAACTATGAGTGAATACAGATCTCCAGAGGTATTTCTTGACTTTTCATTCTTCTTTTCTATTACACTCTGAGTACGATATTTATTGTAAAATTTAGCTTCAACTGTATATGTGTGAGCATGTATACAATACGGCAGGGGTCCCCAACCTTTTTGCGTAAAAGGGCCACATTATCATTCGAAATACAGATGAGGGCCGCATATTAGAATTATCCTTACTATCGGAGAAAGTTCACATTTATTTGCATATTATTCATCTTTTGAGTTTAATTTAAGTTAAGACTCTTACACTCTTATGCCAGCTATTGCTACGTAGGTATTAAAATCTTAATAATAGCTCATGCTTTATCGTAGAATTTGTGCAGGAAAATAATGAGTTATTGAAAATTCTATATATCTTATCTTTAATGGGAAACTTGATGCTGTATCTTATTTGCAAGCTTAGCAATATCTATTTCTACACTTGTAACAGAAAGTCTCAAAATTTGGTGAAGATGCTCATCAGTAAGCTTAGATCTAAGTTTTGATTTTACTAGTTTCATTTTTGAAAATGTTTGCTCACACATATATGTACTACCGAAAACTGAAAACATGCCAACAGCAAACTTTTTTAAGTCAGAATATTCTTCTGGTAGACTGGAAGGAATAATTCCAAAAGGCTATTGTCTTGAAACGCGGTTTTCAGGGCATCATTGGCTTGCAAATCAATTATTTGCCATTTGATAATTCCTGGAATAATCTCCTGTGATACCTGAAAGGGTTTTGAAACATTTGAATTTCCTGCTTATGATCATGGAAGTCCTTAAATCTATTTGCAAATTCTTCTTTTAAAAGTTACATTGTCTTTGTACATTTTTCTTTTGAGGCAGTTGAAGTATTCCTTTTCTCATTCTGCAACACTTTACATCAGGGAAAATGTATAAAGTTTTCATTACTGAACTGTTTCATAAAAATATCTAGTTTATTTTCAAATGCTTTCACCTCAGTAAACATATCTGATACCAATTTTCTATTGCCTTGCAGTCTTAAGTTCAAATTCTTCAAATGATCAGTTACATCAGATAAGAAAGCTAAGCAGAAAACCCAGTCTGAATCTGAAAATGCTTCTGGAGAGCATTACCCTTATATTGCTCTGAGGGCCACACTGAGTATCATTAAGGGCCGCATCCTAGGGCCGCAGGTTGGGGACCCCTGCAATACGGCATGATTTTATAAATGCACGAATACTGATGTAATAATATGTACTCACACACCAACGGGGGAGCAAAACAAAACCCCATCAAAGATAAGTGACGCGCGCACTGCGCTGTTCATTCGTTCGCATCGAGGCGAACTTACGGTAGAAATTTCATTGGAGGAAATGATGCTTGAACTTTTGTTTGCTAAAACCCAAGCAACTTCAGCCTCCCCAGTTCCTTAGGGACTTTTCTGTGGCCGTGGCATGCTTACACATTTACCCTTGATCTATAGTATGGAGTGCATTTGGGTTTATCTACGGGCATCAAAAGGGAGAGGCATTTTTATGTTCGCCCCCCCCCCCCCCTTCCCCCCCCCCCCCTCCTTACTTTCGCAGTAAATGAACCACGGCGTTTAGGTTCAGAATTCTTTTAAGGTAAATTTCCGTTTACCCTCGGGTTGTACAGGGAACATGGAGCGAGATAAGGAGTCCTTCTCATTAAAGATGAAAGCCAAGATTACAAACTGCGCCATTAGATCTCGTGGATTTTCCTATCATTTTGATAGCAAGCCTGATTAACAATATATTAAAAAAAATAAAAAACATTCCAGATTTGAAGGAAATGGAAAGTTTTGACTTACATATATATATATATATATATATAATATATATATATATATATTATATAATAGAATATATTATATATATATATATATATAATATATAATATATATATATATATATATATATATTATATATTATATATATATATATATATCATTCGAGCTACAAATGTCCTTTGATATCTATATTCGCTCTACCTCGGAATTGATATATTTTCATATATGTACCGAAGGGGAATTTTTAGTTGATGATAATTTCGTCCCCTCATGGGATCGAACTACCGTCCAGTGGACAGGAACGAAATCAGGACGGACAGTGACGTTATCAAGTCGGCCAACAGAGAGGCTCGAATGATTTATATGAATCCCGGTGATGTGATAATTATTCGTGTGTATATGTGTATATATATTATATATATATATATATATATATATATACGGAATATATATATATAAATTAACATATATATATTATAAATATATATATATGTATATATATATATATATATATATATATATATATATAATATATATATATATATATATATATATATATGCTGCCTCCTGCATTTTTTCTACACAAACTAGTTTTTCCTCGCAGTCTAGTTTATCTTCTTTTCTCAGCGTCCTAGCATCCCCTTTATTTCCAAATAAAATCAATTCTTTCGGGCGGTCGTTATGGTAAGAATAAAAAGATGGCACAGACTATAAATCGTACCACTGTTCCTCTCAGATATATCGGTTACATTTGGACTGTGGGTCATCCGGACGAGGAAAGTCTTCAGTAACCTTTGTTTTCTCCTGCCGAGAGACAGCGAAAAATCAGGATACTCAGTGTCACGTTGCATAGTCATACTATTATCCGCATATTCCGAAAAGATTTATTCACGGCATCGTCCTCCTCCGTCTATTGCCGTAATAGGTTTTACGCGCTGGTTCGTCGATGCTTTTACCGTACTGTGAAGCGGCTAACGGAACTCCAGGAAAAGATTGTCAAAATGAAGCTGCCTTCGTTTCAGTTACTTTTAAAACAATAATTATGTAAACAAATGCTTGCGCCGGTATGACACTTAAAAACCTTGTTTTGTCATAGCAAAACTGACTTCAAAGCAACATTGACAGACTGATATAGTTCTCTTAAACTATCAAGAAAAATGTCAAGTTAGAAAACCACATATACTGTACAAAATAAAAGAAAAATGCATAGCTTTATTCATAATCATGATTAGCGATGACACTGCTTGAGGACAACAGAGCCCAAGGGTAGAAAGAGCACATCACAGAAGCAAGGTACGTCAGCAAAAGGATGACTATACAAATTGAAGACTGTGAACGGTTCTTCATTTGCAAAAAAAAAAAAAAAAACTCATGCGAATTACTTATAGAATACTCAGATTAAATACTATGGTAATACAATTGGAAACAGCATCATACTCTGTCTTCCTTACCCAGAATGATAGGGTCTGTGGCAACTGGTACAAATTCCTTAGAAACTTCAGCTAATTCTATGTTCCATAACTTAAAATAAGAAACACAGTCTTAAACACATATACTTAAAGCAAGAATATGCAGCCATAAATGCATCATGAAAGAATATATAACATGACAATGACATGACTCAGGATTAATTGCATCAGTGAGTAAATGGAAAATAATAAATTTCAAAAAATGAATAATGAAACATCTTCTTTTGTATGAATAAAAGCAAATCATTTGATTTCCTCACTAATATGAATTACCACAAATCTCCATATTTTATAAAAATGCACAACATAAAAAGATAAACAGATAAACAGATATGGAAAGGGGGCAAAAACCTCCAACGGGAAAGAGAGAACAAAGTGGAAAAAATAAATAAATAAATAAAAAGGAGTAAAAAGCCATTAGTACAGGATCTCATTATGAAGCTCTTGGCGGCGCCAGTGAGAGAAAAGAAAAAGCAGAATAAAAGGGAACTAAACAAGACAATAATTCTTGAATTCTGAGAAAGCGCTTGAGGGGGAGGAGGGCGGAGGAGGCGGCGGGCGCTCAAACAGTAAGAAAGAGGGACAATGAGCACGCGCGCGCGCGCCCGTGTGAAAATGATGAACCGCTGAGAACAAGAATACAATGCTATTCCTCGCAGAGAAGTCACACTCGATAACAATGAAGGCGGAAAAGCCTGGAAAAAATTTCGCATGATTGAGATGTAAAGGAGAGAGAGAGAGAGAGAGTGTAGTTCTCTAGACAAAATGATAAGAGCAAAGCAACCAGAACGTGGCCTTTCATCGAAATGCATTATAAAAGAAAATAGCGAAGAACGCTCGTAAAAAGTACATATCAACTTAAGCCAACCCCACAAGCCTTCCCATGGTTGCCGAGTTCGTAAGTTGCAAAGCGTGTTCCCGTGAGAGTTCATAAATCATAAAACCACCTGGAGCTGAGAGCAGTGAAGGTGGTAGAACGGCCTAACGTGATATACAGGCCTCCTTTCTAACGAATAGTTATTAAAAAAAAAAAAAAAAAAAAAAAAAAAAAAAGCAATGACCGGAGAGTATTTCTTTTTGGATAGGTTATCACAGTAAAAAAGGATGTAATATGTTTTTTTTTTTTTAGGAAGGATTCTCATAAAGAATTATGGAAGGTGTCACTTGAGAGGGATTTTTGAAAAAAAAAAGGTCTCTTTTATAAGAAATCATAATCTAGATGAACATCATACCAAAAAATTATAAGAGTAGGCAAGAGCAAAAACCGTCGCTGTCGTAAAGCCTGCTTATCTAACGAACAATACTAGGGAAAAGGAAGAGCTCTCTCTCTCTCTCTCTCTCTCTCTCTCTCTCTCTCTCTCTCTCTCTCTCTCCACGAAGGTAGTTCGTACAAAGTTACTATAATCCTTCAACCGTTTCAGAAGTTGCGATGCGTGACCTGCTCTTAGAAGGACGCTTAAACGAACGATCTCCCATTGGGAGATTAGGTTAGGTTAGATTAGGTTAAGTTGGGTTGGGTTGGAGGGGGTTAGTTTAGGTAAGGTTACGTTAAAGTATCATAGAATGACACCGCATGAAAAAAAATCGAGGTGTATCGCTTCCAATATGAACATCGCCATTATCGAAACAAAATAAATGCTTCGACGCGAGGAAATTTTTTTATAGTTAAGAATTTCAATTCCACAAACAAAATAAGGCTAAAAATAAATATTCTATCAAACATTACATAGGACAGACCATTTCCCACTGTCATCATTACATAAAAAAGGATTAATATTAGAACCCTCACATTTACCATTCATTCTTATTCAGGCCTCACTGTTATCAAAAGCCGATTGCATCAGACTGCTGAGTTATGTTGGAAATCTCGCAACATTGCTTTTGATGATAAGGCAGCGAAAGGTAACTTTTCCATTCACGTTAAATAATTTCAGTTCATCATCTGCAGAGCGACAAATCATCCATTTCTTCATTACGTTTTGTTCAAGAGAGAGAAAAGATTGGGGAGGAAAATATATTTGCGTTCCAAAGTTAATTATGAAGATGACAAGCAGCCTCAAATGAAATAAGCTGTGAAAGTAAAATAAGACGAACAGCAGTATAGAAAATATATCAAAAAGGGAATGAAAATACGTAAAAAGAAAAATATAAATCGAGAAAGGCAGATAAAGCAAGGTAACAGGTAACTATATATATATATATATATATATATATATATATATATATATATATATATATATATATATAAAGCAAAAATGGAGCTTAGATAAAATAATAGCCACACGTCAAAATATCCATGTAACCAGAACTGCGAGGGACACGTACCTTGTCAGAAAACAAAGAAACGTGAAACGAAAAATGACGGTTCAAAACTGGAAAAGGAGTGGTGGGGGGGGGAGAACTGGGGAGAGGGGGGGGAGAACTAAGATAAACTGGAACAACAGAGCGAGGAACGAAAAATTACCTCAACCAAAGGAGAAAACAGAAGGGAAAAAATGGAAAGAAATTGAAAAAAGGTGGAAAAATGCATCAATCCTCAAACTTGGGAAAAAAAATATACAGAAAATCTTACCGTAAAAACTGGGAAAGACAGGGAGAGGGAAATATTTGAAACCCAACAGACCCTGTGTGTGTACGGAGATGGAAACAATACCTGCAGCGCTAAATACGATAACGGATATGGAAGGAGGAAAGAGGAAAGCTAAAATAATAGGGTTTCTCGGAAAACTGAGATGACGCTTTGGTTTGGAAATCGAAGCAAATTGCAATTTAAAGACAAATAAAAAAAAAAAAAACTCTTGCCAATAACTCTGGATATCGAAAATTTTCATCAGAATAAATGAACTATTTTTAAAACAATTTTTAGTTTTATTTTAGCAGTTACCGAATATTACAAAATCAATCAAGAAGCAAGATGGCAGTCCTGATAAATAATATATAGACAATACAGAATAGAAATGTACAATTCAACGATGTACAAGAACAGCTTCCGTTGGACAAAACCAAGATATGGAAAAAAGTACCGAGCAAAATCATAAGCCATGTAGCTCTCTCTCTCTCTCTCTTTCTCGTCTCTCTCTCTCTCTCTCTCTCCTCTCTCTCTCTCTCTTCTATATATATATATATATATATATATATATATATATTATATATTATATATATATATATATATATATACAATATATATATATAATATATATATATATATATATATATATATATATATATATAACTGAATCACGAAAGTTTGGAACATGATAAATCCATAAATAAAGATATAAGCCACGAAGGAAAGATAAACAACGGAGATTCTGCAAGATCCTTCGACCCAACGTCCTTTACTTAGCAGTTCGTCCGCTAAGGAAAGGACGTATTGTCGAAAGATCTTGCAGAAACTCCGTTGTTTATCTTTCCTTCGTGGCTTATATTTGATATATATATATATATGAATATATATATATATATATATATATATCATATTTAAATATATCTATTATTTAGTAATATATAATAATTATATATAAACATATGTATTTTTATATATAAATTATAAATTCTTTCTATATATATAATTATATATATCTATACATTTATAAGTTTAACATTATATATTATATATATAATATATATTATATAGTATCTTACACACATATATATTATATATAAAGAAAACGGGTTTTTTTACCAACATATGTAAGCATCGCAGTAGGCTCAGTATATGAGAAAAAAAAAATAAAAAAAACTCAATACAACAATATACCAAATGGGGTGTACAAATGAAAGTTCTGCATTGGGTAACGAACGTAGAAAAAACATTATACGCGACACAAAGAACGTTCCGTACGCAGGAAAATGAAGGACACAACGAGAACCATACCACTGCTACGCACACCATTATTCAGAAGAGGAACTGCCCCTTTATGGAGGAGGGTAAGAGGAAGGAAGGACGAAGGAACAAAGAGGCGTCATCACAAAGTTCCGCTCTTTACAAATAATCAAGGCTGAAGTCTCCCATCGTTCCGCCTGGCTCCAAAACCATCATCACAATCTCTTAAAAGCAACTCTCTCTCTCTTTCTCTCTCATATATATATATATATATATATATATATATATATATATATATATATATATATATATATATATATATATATATATATATATATATATATATATATATACATAATTATATATATATTATATATATATATATATATAATATATATAGGATATAAGATATTATATATTAATATATATATAATATATATTATAATATATCTATATATATATATTATATAATATATATATATATATATATATATGATATATACATATAAATATATAATACTACATATTATCGATATATATATATATATATATATATATATATATATATATAATATACTATATATATACATATACATAATATATAATATATATATATATGTATATATAATAATATTAAAACTAGGACCTCAATAAAGGGCATCTTTATCAGCATATGGCATCTGTAGTGGAATATATGTTATTTTATTTATGAAGCAACTAAATTAAAATGACATTTTACGATATATACTATATATATATATATATATATATATATAAATATATATATGTGTGTGTGTGTGTGTGTGTGTGTGTGTGTGGTGTGTGTGTGTACTGTGTGTGTGTGTGTAAGAATGCATAATATACTATATAGTATATATATATAATATATATGTATTATATATATATATAATAATATATACTATATATATTATATATGTTTTTATTTATTTATCTATATATAAAATGTTACCACAGAGTTTCTAAGTCCGTTTTATGGAAACAAAGAAGGATTATGAGACAGTTTCATTGTAATGATTCAACGGACAAGCCATAGAAATCAAACAATTGCCCCCAAACCTTTAGCGTCAAGACAAAAAGGGCTTTTTCCTCTCTCTCTCTCTCTCTCTCTCTCTCTCTCTCTCTCTCTCTCTCTCTCTCTCTCTTAAAATTCTGAGGATTGTTTCAGGGCTAAAGATAGAAATATGCATCGAAGTGGTATGAGTCCTCTGAAATCTGATACTGGACTGCCATAGTATTTTATCGTGACTATCCCCTACGGAACGCTTTGATGAATATAGCTGAGGAAATAAAACAAAATATCGGAAACAGCCTAAAGTAAAGTCGGGGAGAGAAATAAGTAAAACAGAGAGCAGGGGCAAATGCAGGTGATAGGCCATGGGTGGTAATTACATGAAGGTAACGGCATAGTAGAAGCGCAAGACGTAAATGAATGAGATATGAGATAGAGCAAAGGAAATGACCTCCCTTTACCCAGAAACAGAAACATGAGAGAGAGAGAGAGAGAGAGAGGTATTGAGGAGAGAGAGAGAGAGAGAGAGAGAGAGAGAGTCAGCGACGAGCAAGAGAAGCCTGAGAGACTTGATAATATTTGTGACAACGCAAAATGGTCCCACAGCAGATATGTCTACAAAAATGTCCCACAGAATCAAACGTTTTGAAAATCTGTGTAATGGTTGCCTGGCTCCGAACTCATGCAGCAAATTTCGAGATACAGAGGGCAAAATTCTGGAGCGAATAAAAAAAAATAATAGAGAATCAGGCTGAAGAATTTCTGATTAGGGAAGGGAAAAGATAAACTGGGCATGTGGAAAAAGAATTCTGATGCTGATGGAAGATATCTAGTGCGGAAGATGGAAGAAAGAGGAATGAATAGATAATTAAACTTTAAATAAAATATCGATGGAACGTAGACCTTTACAAAGAGAGATGATCTGAAGAGAGATGGAAAGCAGAAAGAAAAGATTGATGATGAGAGGTGATGAGGGAAGGAGAATGGAAAAGGGGGTTTGGGGATGGACTCTCCCCCCCCCTACTAACCTCCCCCCTCCCCCGGTCCCCCCACACTGCACTAATATTCCCTTAAACGGGAGGCAAGTCATCACCTGGATGCCAACCTACTGCTGCTGCCAACGAATCACAAGGCATATAAGGTTCCTCTCATACTCCTCTCTAGCCCACACTACCCAGGCATACTGGAGGAGATTCTCTCTCTTAGATGTTGTGTGTGGTGAAGAAACGCGGTGAAAGAAATAAAGCTAAAGAGTTGGGAGTATGGATATAAGACTATATAGTGGAGCAAAATAAACAAGGTTAGAAATGGAGTGGCATAGTACTGTCTTTTTTTTTTTTTAGTGGAACTAAAGAACTCGGTAAATAGAAGTGCGTAGAAAGAATGACGTATCATCAGATTGAAGAAAAATATGTTCATGGAGGAGGAGATTCATCTGCAATATTATAAGGCGCATACTGCCCCACAAGTTGGTTGCACCAGAAGAAGAGAAGGGAAATTCTGGAGAGAATGGATGAATAATGCAAGAACTGGAAGAGCATGAGAGGGTGATAGTGCAGATTTGAATGCCATGGTCGAAGTGAGTGAGGCGATTGGGCTGTGCATGGGGGCATGGAGGTGGGGAGAGGACTGCCAGAAGGATGGAGTGTAGTGGACTTTGCTGTGTCATCGACATGGCAATAGTAAACACATTTTTTCACAATGAAACGGGAACACCTAATACATATAGAGTGGGGGAAGTTATCCCAGATAGACTATTTCTTGTATACAGGCCATAAATCTGGTGGAGGTCAAGATGCAGTTATTCCAGCGACATGTAGCCCCCCAACAGCAGGCTGCTATGTAATGGACTTGAAGGTTGAAAACCGGGAAAGAAAAACCAAGGCTAAGTGGATAATGAAAATTAAATGGTAACGAATTACAGAATGGGGAGGGGATGAAGAGCAGACAGTAAGAAGAGGGTGAGGATATTGATATAGGGATTGAAGATGTTCAAGGAAATGGTGGCACGAATGCAGCCAGTACCCCTAAGAAGGCATGAGGAGCTGCTAGG
>NC_087204.1:20171648-20231648 GCF_015104395.2 Macrobrachium nipponense | reverse complement strand
TTATCATGAATAATTTCAATTAGCTGTACATACTTAACGAGAACAGCAAGACAGTGCAGCAAGGCTTTCCATAATGCTGGTCTGTGGACGGTGTGAAATGTGTTCGTAATCAACAAAGCTTATTAAAAGGGAGTATTGAAATGACACTCTCTACGGATTGGTATGTCATCGCACCATTATGCGATTTGTGTAAATCACGCCTTTCGAAAACCAGGTCGTTCGTGAGTGAAACTAAAAGGAAATAAATTTAAGTGAATATTTTAAAAACCGATTTAATTGGGAAACTCTATCACGAGAGTATATACAATGTTCATAGGAATCCACAATAATAAAAATGTCAAAAATTCGTGTATAATTCATAGAACACTTAATAAGAGCTTTCGAACCCTTCCCTAGGTTCATCTTCAGTCCAAAACATGAAGATGAACCCAGGGAAGAGTTCGAAAGCTTTTGTAAAGTATTTATAAACTATACACGAACTTTTGACATTTTTATTATTGTGGACCCCTTAGAACAAACTATTTAATTCTAAGGAAAACGAAGGTTAAATTTTGTAACTTCTGTATTTGCTAATGCTTGTACCCACTACAATAACTGGTTACAGTGGAGGTGGTGGAAGTTTTTCACAACTTTCCCAGCCACTAAAAAAAAAAAAAATAAAAAATAAAAATAAAAATCGACTCTTCTGAAACAGAGGAACAAACATGAAAAAAAGAATGGCGAGCGTTAGGGCTTAGAGGTACGGTCAATGGAAAACTCCTGAAGACCTCTCTGTTCTTAAAATGAAACGAAACCAAAATACTTCGAAGTTTTTTTTTTCACTCCTCAAACTTTGGGCGTCCTGGGTTCTTTGAATAAGGTCGAACAGAGAGAGAGAGAGAGAGAGAGACCTTACCTTACCTTACAGACCTTACATCTTGTTCGGGTTGCCCCAGGTCCCTCAGTGTGAGGCACCTCTAATGTCTACCAGAGAGTTGCTAGTACATCTTCCGGTATATTTTGCATCTTCCAATCTTGGATGGTCTGGGATGCAGTTTAGATATTTGTCGAGCTTATTCTTAAACACATCTACGCTCACTCCTGATATATTCCTCAGATGAGGCTGGCAACGCATTGAATAGACGCTGCATTATCGATGCTGGTGCGTAGTGGATTAATGTCCTGTGTGCTTTCTTATTTTTTCCTGGTATAGTTTGGGCACTATTAATCTACCTCTGCTTGCTCTTTCTGATATTTTTAGTTCCATGATATTTTCTGCTATTCCTTCTATCTGTTTCCATGCCTGAATTATCATGTAGCGTTCTCTTCTCCTTTCTAGACTATATAATAATTTAAAATTGTAGTCTTTCCCAGTAGTCAAGGTCTTAACTTCTTCTATTCTAGCTGTAAAGGACCTTTGTACACTCTATATGCAATATCCTTTTGATAGTGTGGTACCATATCATATTGCAATATTCAAGTGGACTACGAACATATGTTTTATAAAGCATAATCATGTGTTCAGCTTTTCTTGTTTTGAAGTGCCGTAACAACATTCCCATTTTTGCTTTACATTTTGCCAACAGAGTTGCTATTTGATCATTGCATAACATGTTCCTATTCATCATCATCATCCAAGGTCTTTAACTGCTTCCTTATTTTGTGATTGTCTCATTATTAGGTCCCTTATAGCATATACTTTCTTTCTCTGTCTCCATAATTTATTGATTCAAATTTATCAGAGTTAAATACCATCCTATTTTACCTCTGCCCAATCATATACTTTGTTAAGGTCTCTTTGTAGAGCGTTCCTATCTTCATCACAAGTAATTTCTCTACTTATCTTGTGTCATCTGCGAAACTACTCACTACCGAATCCTTTAACATTGTCTATGTCTTCAATCATAATAACAACAGTATTGCAGCTAACACCGTACCTTGCGGCACACCGGATATTACCTTGGCGTTCATCCGATTTCTCGTCGTTTGCAATAACTATCTGTTTTCTGTTGTGTAAAAATTCTTAATAACCATCTTCCTACTTTATCCACGATATTGTGTTTTCTAATTTTCTTCGCTAATATAATTATGGTCTACTTTATCAAAAGCTTTTGCAAAGTCTAAATAAACCACATCTGTTTCATTTCCGCTTTTCATATTTTTGAATATGTTCTCACGGTGGACTAACAGTTGGGTTTGTGTACTTTTTCCGGGTACGAAACCATGTTTGTTCCTTTATTAAACAAATATTTTTTATTAAATGTTTCATAATATTTTTCTTCATTACCCTTTCATACACTTTCATAATATGTGATGTTAGACTCACAGGCCTATATTACTTGCCTCTAGTCTTGATCCACTTTTGGAAAAGTAGGGGTAATATATGCTAATTTTGTGCTCATCATAAATCTTGCCTGTATCTACACTTTGTCTTAATAATATTGCAAGTGGCTTTGCGATAGAATGAACTACTTTCTTTAACAAAATAGCAGGAATTCCATCAGGCCCTGCAGCAGCTCCATTTTTAATTTTCATTAATAGCCTGCACAATATCAGCTTCATTAATATCTATGTCAGCTAAATATTCACTATTTCATCCCTTACTTCTATATCATTATCTTCATTATCTATTCTAGGGGTGAATTCTCCTCTTATATCGTTCTGCCAAGTATGTTGCAAATTTCCTTTTTTTCATTCGTTAATCTCCCTTCAATTCTTAGAGGGCCGGGCCTATTTCTATTCTTCTTTTATTCATCTTCTTCGCATATGAGTATAATAGTTTGGGATTTTGCTTGATATTTAATAGGGTTCTTCCAAGTCCCGTTTTTCATTTTCTTTTGATTGTATAATCTTTTGTTCTGCATTTTCTATCTTACTTTTTAGTTCTATAACTTTCCATGCATTTTTTTTTTTTTTGCTAGACATTTTTTCCACACTTTCTGATTTTCTGGAACAAGATCCTTCTGTCTCTTGGTATGCATGACTGATGTTTACTTTTCTTCTTCGGTATATATTTATCCACTATTTTCTCTAATATTTTATATAATATCTCCGTATTTACCTTTATGTCATCACTTACGAAAATATTATCCCAATCTTTGTTTAATTCTTCATTTATTTCTGACCATTTTATATTTTTACTGTAGAAGTTGTATTTTCCATATCCTTCCCACTTTTTCATTTCTTGCTTATCTCTATTTTCACTTGCTTTGGAATGGACTGTTAATTCTATGACATTATGGTCTGAAATACTCGCATTATAAACTATTATTTCTTTAACATAATTCATCTCGTTCACAAATACTAGGTCTAAAGTATTTTCCTTTCTTGTTGGCAGGTGATTTATTTTTTGTTGAATGTTGTATTCTAGTAGCAGCATATCTAATAGCCTTTTCGAATTGCCATCTTATCTTCTGCACTACTATTACTCTCTTTTTTATATGTATAAGTACATCCACAATCTCCTATTCGTTCTTTCCAGTCTACGAAAGGAAAGTTGAAGTCTCCAGATAGGAGAATAGTCCAGTCCTTGTGATTTCTACATATATCATCCAATTTTTCTATTATTAAGTCAAACTCTTTAGTATTAGGAGGTCTATATATTACTATGTTCATTAATTTTTCAGATTCAAATTCTACCGCTATTAGTTCACATCTGAGTTACTATATTTCTCATATATTTTTCCTTGTTTCTTTTTGTCTTTCCCATATATTGCGGTTACCCCTTGATTCCTATTTTTCTATCTGATCTATAAGTTTGGAACCCTTTTATTTGATCATCATTCCCAGTCTCTTGGATACCAGGTTTCACTTATACTCATTATATCTATTTTCTTTTCAATTTGGGTTAGTTCTTCTAAGGTACTCTATTTTTCTTTTTGAGTTACTCGTAACTAACCCTGCGCATTCATCACTATGATGGTTTGCGTGTTTTCTCCTTCATTTAATATTGGTAATAATAAGGATTTTCCCATGTCTCTTTCCTGTTCTGGTATGTTGTTCTTTTTTCATTTCCAGAAATTCTGACATTAAAAAATCCAACTTTTCCATAATATTGTTCTTCCTTCATCCATAATTATTCATTTTGTGTCTGAATCTGCAATTTTCTCCATATCTGCAATATCCCCTTGCATAATAAAAACATTTATTATCTCTTGAATAGAATCTTGGAGCTGATGCATTGAAATTTTTTGCTGGCACCTCTGCATATCTCGTTGATGGCTTGCTTTTTTCTTTTACCTGATATTCTTCATTCCTCTCTTTATTTGTTTCTTTCTTATTTTGGATTTTATTGCTGATTGGTTATTTATTTGATTATTTTTCATGGCTACAGGGTGCATATATTTCATTTTTTGTTCGAACTTACATCTTTCCTTCTTTTAGGTTTTTGCATATTTTTGGATGTAGATCTCTGCAATCATCCTCATATACCATCTAAGTATGCACATTTACCATATATTCATAGTTGTGACATACCTTAGGATGTTTGGTAGTAACATTTTTCTCCATATCTGCAATTCCCTCTTTCAAAAGGTTGCAGACTTTGTCTTTTTTGTATATTTTTTCCTCTTTCCCGTCATTGTGTAGATCTGGGTAGAGCCTCTTCGGCATTTTCTTTTGTGCTGTCATATCGTAATTTATTTCTTCGTAGGTATGCTGCTTTATAGCCTCATATGTAGTATCAATGAGTATCTCTGCATCCATACTTTTATCTTGTTCTTTGTTTTCCTTATCTTTTTCTGTCATTTCAGTTTTGTTTACTTCTCTTACGTTTTCCTCTTCTTCTTCTTCTTCTTCTTCCTCTTCTTCTTCTTCTTCATCCTCAACTATTTGAACATTCAATCTTGATTTAATAACATTGTCTATCCATGGTAGACATGTTGAAGCAAAAAAATTCTTTCTTGTGTCTTTCTCATATCTTGCATTACCTCAGCACACTGTGGATGGGTCGGAATGTTGCATGCAGCACATTTTCTGATTTAGGTTTTTGTATTAAAACTATGCTATACCACACCTTACACAGTTTACATGCTTTTGGCATTCTTTTTTCCTAATGCATCAATTAGGATATTCACAAGGTTCACTTTATTCATTTTCTTTGTCGGAATATGTTGGTTTATGTATATTTTCTTTATGAGTCTCTTGACCACTTGGTTTTTATTTGGAACTTCTTCAAATTATTTTCAAAGATGTTTCATTTGATTTGTTCCAGTTTGAAGGATTGTATCCTTCTAATATATCTATGAATGATTTTATATCTTTTTGGTTAGGACTGTTGCTGATTTCATAGATCAGAAATGCCAGTTCCTTCCTACTACCTCATCGTATTGCGAATCTGCCAAGCAAGCTAAATCTCGCCATTTTTTTTCCGCAGTTGGAGCTTACTGCCATCTTGTTCTGATTTACAGTATTTCACTTGATAAACTAACTTAGAAGACGCTTTATCCTACTATTTCCACTACTAATCTTATCACCGATAGTTCACGAACACTTCTAGATATTTCTCAAATTCTAGACGTATGTTAAACTTGTGATATTTGTTGATTAATCTGACTTCGACCAGGAACGTCTCACCAAGCAAGATGACTACGAGAGAGAGAGAGAGAGAGAGAGGGGGGGGGGGCTGCTCACATCTTAATAGTTGACTTATTTATATCAATCTAAATGTTTGTTTGACGTATCCACAACAAGCGTAAAATAGTACATACAATCCCTTCGACATCAAACTACAGTGACAATCCTTTAGACATTAAAACTACAGTAACAATCTCAAAAATGACCTTCAACTCTGTACTTTTAATAAGAAACGTAGAATTAAAATGACAGTCAAAACGAAAATGTAAAAAATTAGATAATATATTTGATAAACTGTATAGCGTATCTCTCTCTCTCTCTCTCTCTCTCTCTCTCTCTCTCTCTCTCTCTCTCTCTCTCTCTCTCTCTCTGCGCCGCATTATATACAGATGGAATTAGAGCATCAGATATTTCAATGGTTGGATTTGCTTGAGCACATTTTTATCCTTTATCACTTATGAAACTTATAAATGCTTGCAATCATTTTCGGAATCTGTTGCTTTCATGGAACGATTTTGAGAATCCTCGAAGCTTTTTCTGCGCATCTCGTCTTGCTCAGCGATTTTCAGAGTGACCCTCGTGTTCTAAGGCAAAAAGGCCAATTACGAAAACGAGCCAGAAGAGCATGTGTTCTTGAAATCATGTTGACCTCTCCTTACAAATAATTTCATAACCTCACTAATGCATATTCAATGATGCTTAGGAAAGAGAATGCTCCTGCCATTTGATATAAGTATGTACGTGTATTTACGTATATAGACAGATATAGATATACATATATACATATATATATTACAGTGCATCGCTAAATAAACAAATAAAAAGGGAACCAAACTCCACGCACAGACAGGCTTTCCAAGCCGGGCAGGGCGCGGCTTGCTGATGTAGTTTAAAGAGATAATCTCAAAAAGACAAGTCAAGAGGTCACACAATATCTCATACAGGGATTTTATGTAAACGGTATTTCATGGGCACTGTTGGCACTCGCTGTCACTTAAATCAGATTCCTAGGGTCTGCTTCAGGTATTTGATTATTGTTAAGAAAATAATTACGCTTCATTGAAAGACTTATGTCTTTGTTATATGTAAGTTAAATATTATAAATTAGTTATTAACACGTTCTCTACGACACATAATTCGACACATGCATAAATAAATAGATAAATATATATATATATATATATATATATATATATATATATATATATTATATATATATATATATATATAATATATATATATATATATATGACTGGTAAAAATATTCTGTTACGACCGAATTCCATCTAATAAAAAGGAGCCCATAAAAACAGCAAATATAGAAAGTATTTACTTTCTATATTTTGGCGTTTTTTATGGGTCTCCTTTTTATTATTATATATATATATATATATATATATATATATATATATATATATATAATATATTAATTTTATTATATATATATAATATATATATATTTATTATAGATAGATAGATAGATATATGAATTCATATATTTTCTTAAAGCGAGAGACAAGATGAACTTTGCAAAACATAAAAACAGGAACTGATGGAAATGGGCTAGTGTTCATGAATAGGAAGTTTGAAGAGAAACTTTGTAAAATTCCAGCATGGGTCTTCTCAGAGTCAGTAAGAAAAATTTGCGGTCTTGGGGAAGGGAAGAGGATACAACAACAGCGATTGGTGGGACGAGGAAAATAGAGAAGGATGGAGGTGGTGGTCGAAAGGAAGATAATGGTGAAAACGAAGACGCATAAGAAAAAGAGACTGGTGGAGGAAGAAGTTGACCAATAACCATTGGGAGATACATTGCTCTCTAAGGGAATAAATGCACACACAGAGAGAGAGAGAGAGAGAGAGAGAGAGAGAGAGAGAGAGAGAGAGAGAGAGAGAGAAGAGTCCCGGAATAAATACAGAGATGCTTTGATAAGTAAATCAATCCTTGGTTGATAGAACGAATCTATGAGAGATTATACGAGAATGCCAGAGAAGAGTAGATGTACAGCCAAATGATTCAAGAATGGAAGGTGTTAGTGTAAGTTTGAAAAAGAATGGAAAGACATCAGGAGTTTTATGGGATTAAAAGTGAGATGCTGCGATCCTGTAGGTAGAAAAAAAAAGGAAAAGTGACTGACCAGGCCTTGCTAGATATGGCTGGAAGACAGAGATGTTCTGAAGTAGTAATTTTCCACGCTCTATCCAGCATCCTAGATATTTATGTCCCTTTTTTTCTTTGAAGTCCCATCTAAGCTTCCTTTACTCCTTCCTCCTAGCATAGATATACATTTTAAAAAAAAGTACAGGAATTCTATACTTTTGTAATGATATTGATGAACGAACGTTATCAACCAGTCGAAGTATAGCGATGTATAAATTACGAAAAACAATATGGAAATACGATTACTGTTAATAAACAAGAGATTCAATTGCACGGACATAACACAAGCAAAGATCTGTTAACAAATATTTTTGTCAAATAACGAACAATTGCTGACAATAATGGCGAAATCTAAAAAATGTAGAAGTAATTAATATATATTACTCGGTCAAATCCAGTGTATTATCATTAAGCTACCACTGCAACAATAACATCGGTCAACACTCCCCATATTAGCGCACAGATGATTGAACATGCTTGCATAATCAATTACCTGTTGCCATGAGCATCCAAAGTCCATAATAATTAGATATCTCATATTGAAAAGAATAAGAAAACAATTAGTTGCATATGAGTGAAACCAACATCTGCGTATCATGTACACTTGTATACAAGCAATTTTATAGCATAGATATTAGAACTTGGCCACTGGTCTTGCCAATCTCAAAAAATTCCATTCTCTATACAAAACTATAATAACAGGACCGCAAAAACTAGGATCAATGAACGACAGAGAGAGAGAGAGAGAGAGAGAGAGAGAGAGAGAGAGAGAGAGAGAGAGAGAGAGAACGAAAAAAACCTGTTATTAGTATGACATTCTTCGGATTGTGTGTCATCATATCCAATCAAAACCAGATACTCACTCCTTAAGAACCATAAGCCAAAGAGATACTTATCTATGTGATCCTACTGATGTTTCCTGATATACACATACATACATACATATACAAAATTCAACTCGGCCTCAACTTTGAGGAAACTCATATAAAAGAATGACTTGAAATTTATGCAGTCACATGCTGTTGGTTAGAGTATCGACTCTGCAACGTTCTTATTGTAAAGTCATCCTTGAATTAACATCAAATTCCTGTAGTAAGTGATGAAGTTCCTATCCAATCCCTATAAAAATGTCAAGGAATATCTTTAACTGAGCAGCCGAGTCAAGATAATCCGTTCTTGTATTGATAGATGAAGTTCCTATCCAATCCCTATAAGAATGTCAAGGAATCTTTGACTGAACGGCCGAGTCAAGATAATCACCATTTCATTATTGTTTAGGTTGAGAGACACGAAAAGACATTCAATACAAGGGATGATCAAACGGCCAAAAAAATACAAGAGTAACTTACGGTAGGTCCCAGGGGCTGCTGGAAGTGGAAACTCCCCTTTTAAGAAAATGGTAAACAAAATAACCTCGTTAAGCAATTTGATTTCCGAAGAAAAAAAAATCCTTCTCCAAGACGAGGAAGAACCGAGACTTTTTAGCTTTTTCCAGAATTGTATCCTTTTTTTATCTCTACTCCTTCTCTCTCTCTCTCTCTTTCTCTCTCCCTCCGTCTCTCTTTCCTCTCGCGAGCGAACGAGCGTTCCGTTCGTCGAGAGCAACAAGTAGTTTTAGTAGTATACGGTAGTTTCGAGGCTAGAGTCAGTTCTTGGGCCAAACTTTTTAGATGATAAAGTTGATCATTCGTTCTCGTTTTATTACTCTTTTCCTCCCCGTTATATCCTTACGAACTTTTTTTTTTTAACGCGAATTCACTTCTCGTTTCCAGTAATACATTTAAATCAATGGGTCCTTCCCGAATTGGCGACGGTAACCTGGGCTTTTGTAGGAGAGAGACGCGGCGGCTTCAACCAGAGGCAAAGAAAGAGACTCTTGTGATAAGCGAAAAAAAATGAAGGAACGAAATTGGCTCTAGAAGCCCAGAGCCTTATGGGCGAACGCCACCGATGTACTGCCTGTGGCACTCACTGGCACCGTACGGCGAGATCTCTAACCCACTACCCTTGGAAGCGACACTACCACCACCACCACCACCGCCCGCAGCCGCTCATACGGAGGAGGAGGAGGAGGAGGAGGAGGAGGAGGAGGAGAGGAGGAGGAGGAGGAGGAGGAGGAGGAGGAGGAGAAGGAGGAGGAGAGAAAGCATTCAAAAGGGGAGGAATGAAGCGTGTTTTGTTTAGATCAGACAAATCCGTTTTTCTTTTCTTTTTTCTGACTGCAATTAAACTGGGGTTGATCAGCTTACAATGATATGACACCTTTATTTACGTAACTATAACTTAATGCGATCATGGGAAGGTTTTTTCTGTTTACGGTTGATTCATTCTCTCTCTCTCTCTCTCTCTCTCTCTCTCTCTCTCTCTCTCTCTCTCTCTCTCTCTCTCTCTCTCCATATATAAAGAACCACCATAAAAAAATGTTCCCATTGATATGATTTCACTCGTCATCAAACCGGAAAACTCTCTCTCTCTCTCTCTCTCTCTCTCTCTCTCTCTCTCTCTCACTACCCCTCTTGCTTGGTGAGACGTTTCCCGCGTGAAATTCAGATTAACTCAACAGATATCACAAGTTTAACATACGACTAGAATTTGAGAAATATCTAGAAGTGTTCGTGAACTATCGGTGATAAGATTAGTGTGGAAATAGTAGGATAAAGCGTCTTCTAAGTTAGTTTATCAAGTGGAATACTGTAAATCAGAACAAGATGGCAGTAAGTTCCAACTGCGGAAGAGATGGCGTAATTTAGCGTGTTTAGCAGATTCGCAATACGATGAGGTAGCAGGAAGGGAACTGGCATTTCTCATCTATGAAATCAGCAACAGTCCTAACCAAAAAGATACAAAAGCATTCATAGATATATTAGAAGGATATAATCCTTCAAACTGGAACAAATCTAATGAAAACATCTTGAAAATAATTGAAGAAGTTCCAATAAAAATCCAAGTGGGTCAAGAGACTCATAAAGAAAATATACATAAACCACACATTATTCGACAAAAGAAAAATGAATAAGGTGAATCTTGTGAATATCCTAATTGACGCATTAGGAAAAAGAATGCCAAAAGCATGCAAACTGTTGTAAGGTTTGGTATAGCATAGTCAATCCACAAAAACCTAATCAGAAAATGTGCTGCATGCAACATTCCGACCCATCCACAGTGTGCTGAGGTAATACAAGATATGAGAAAGAAAAAGATACAAGAATTTTTTGTTCAACATGTCTATCATGATAGACAATGTTATTAAATCAAGATTGAATGTACAAATAGTTGAGGAGAAGAAGAAGAGGAGAGAAAGAAGAAGAAGAAGAAGAAGAAAGAGGAAAACGGAAGAGAAGTAAACAAAAATGAAATGACAAGAAAAAAATAAGGAAAACAAAGACAAGATAAAAGTATGGATGCAGAGATACTCATTGATACTACATATGAGGCAATAAAGCAGCAATACCTACGAAGAAATAAATTACGATATGGCAACAGAAAAGCAAATCCCGAAGAGGCTCTACCCAGATCTACACAATGACGGGAAGAGGAAAAAATAGACAAGAAAGACAAATCTGCAACCTTTTGAAAAGAGGGAATTGCAGATTTGGAGAAAGATGTTTACTACAAAACATCCTAAGGTATGTCACAACTATGAAATATATGGTAAATGTGCATACCTAGATGGATATGGGATGATTGCAGAGATCTGCATCCAAAAATATGCAAAAACCTAAAAGAAGGAAAAAAGGATGTAAGTTCGACAAAAAATGCAAATATATGCACCCTGTAGCCATGAATCATAATTAAATAAATAACCAACCAAGTAATAAAATCCAAAATAAGAAAGAAACAAATAAGAGAGAAATCAAGAATATCAGGTAAAAGAGAAAAGCAAACCACCAATGAGATATGCAGAGATGTCAGCAAAAAAATTTCAATGCATCAGCTCCAAAATTCTACTCAAGGGATAATAACTCTGTATTTATTATGCAAGAGGATATTGCAGAAACGGAGAAATTGCAGATTCAGACACAAAATGAATAATTATGATGAAAGGAAGATCAAATATTATGGAAAAGTTGGATTTTATGTCAGAAATTTCTGGAAATGAAAAAAAAGAACAACATACCAGAACAGGAAAGAGACATGGGAAAATCCTTATTACTACCAATATTAAATGAAGGAGAAAACACCGCAAACCATCATAGTGATGAATGCGCAGGGTTTAGTTACGAGTAACTCAAAAAGAAAAAATAGAGTACTTAGAAGAACTAACCCAAATTGAAAAGAAAATAGATTATAATGAATATAAGTGAAACCTGGTATTTCCAAGAGACTGGGAATGATGATCAAATAAAAGGGTTCCAAACTTATAGATCAGATAGAACAAAAAATAGGAATCAAGGGGGAACCGCAATATATGGGAAAGACAAAAAAACAAGGAAAAATATATGATATAGTTAACTCAGAATGTGAACTAATAGCGGTAGAATTTGGAATCTGAAAAAAATTAATGAACATAGTAATATATAGACCTCCTAATACAAAAGAGTTTGACTTAATAATTGAAAAAATTGGATGATATATGTAGAAATCACAAGGACTGGACTATTCTCCTATCTGGTGACTTCAACTTTCCTTTCGTAGAATGGCAAAGAACGAATAGGAGTATTGTGGATGTACTTATCATATAAAAAAAGAGAGTAATAGTAGTGCAGAGATAAAAGGCAATTCCGAAAAGCTATTAGATATGCTACTAGACAACAACATTCAACAAAAATAAATCACTGCAACAAGAAAGGAAATTACTTTAGACCTAGTATTTGTGAACGAGGTAATTATGTTAAAGAAATAATAGTTTATAATGCGAGTATTTCAGACCCAATAATGTCATAGAATTAACAGTTTTCATTCCCCCCCCAAAGCAAGTGAAAACAGAGATAAGCAAGAATGAAAGTGGGAAGGATATGGAAAATACAACTTCTACAGTAAAATATAAAATGGTCAGAAAATAAATGAAGAATTAAACAAAGATTGGGATAACATTTTCGTAAGCGATGACTAGGGTAAATACGGAGATATTATATAAAATATTAGAGAAATAGTGGATAAATATATACCGAAGAAGAAAAGTAAACATCATTCATGCATACCAAGAGACAGAAGGATCTTGTTCCAGAAAATCAGAAAGTGGAAAAAAAGGTCTTGCAAAAAGAAAAAAATGCATGGAAAGTTATAGAACTAAAAAGTAAGATAGAAAATGCAGAACAAAAGATTATACAATCAAAAGAAAAAAAAAAATGAAAAACGGGAATTGGAAGAAAAAACCCTATTAAATATCAGCAAAACCCCAAACTATTATACTCATATGCGAAGAAGATGAATAAAAGAAGAATAGAAATAGGCCCTCTGAGAATTGAAGGGAGATTAACGAATGAAAAAAAGGAAATTTGCAACATACTGGCAGAACGATATAAGAGAGAATTCACCCCTAGAATAGATAATGAAGATAATGATATAGAAGTAAGGGATATGAAAATAGTGAAATATTTAGCTGACATAGAAATTAATGAAGCTGATATTGTGCAGGCAATTAATGAAATTAAAATGGAGCTGCTGCAGGGCCTGATGGAATCCCTGCTATTTTGTTAAAGAAAGTAGTTCATTCTATCGCAAAGCCACTTGCATATTATTAAGACAAAATGTAGATACAGGCAAGATTTATGATGAGCACAAAAAAATTAGCATATATCACCCCTACTTTCAAAAGTGGATCAAGACTTGAGGCAAGTAATTATAGGCCTGTGAGTCTAACATCACATATTATAGAAGTGTAATGAAAGGGTAATGAAGAAAAATATTATGAAACATTTAATAAAAAATAATTTGTTTAATATAGGACAACACGGTTTTCGTACCCGACAAAAGTACACAAACCCAACTGTTAGTCCACCGTGAGAACATATTCAAAAATATGAAAAGCGGAAATGAAACAGATGTGGTTTATCTAGACTTTGCAAAAGCTTTTGACAAAGTAGACCCATAATATATTAGCAAAGAAAATTAGAAAACACAATATCGTAGATAAAATAGGAAGATGTTAAAAGAATTTTTACACAACAGAAAACAGATAGTTATTGCAAACGATGAGAAATCGGATGAAACCAAGGTAATATCCGGTGTGCCACAAGGTACGGTGTTAGCTGCAATACTGTTTGTTATTATGATTGAAGACATAGACAGTAATGCTAAGGATTCGGTAGTGAGTAGTTTCGCTGATGACACAAGAATAAGTAGAGAAATTACTTGTGATGAAGATAGGAACGCTCTACAAAGAGGACCTTAACAAAGTATATGATTGGGCAGAGGAAAATAGGATGGTATTTAACTCTGATAAATTTGAATCAAAAATAAATTATGGCGACAGAGAAGGAAAGCTATATGCATATAGGGGACCTAATAATGAGACAATCACAAATAAGGAAGCAGTTAAAGACCTTGGTGTGATGATGAATAGGAACATGTTATGCAATGATCAAATAGCAATTCTTTTGGCAAAATGTAAAGCAAAAATGGAATGTTGTTACGGCACTTCAAAACAAGAAAAGCTAACACATGATTATGCTTTATAAAACATATGTTCGTAGTCCACTTGAATATTGCAATATGATATGGTACCCACACTATCAAAAGGATATTGCACAAAATAGAGAGTGTACAAAGGTCCTTTACAGCTAGAATAGAAGAAGTTAAGGACCTTGACTACTGGGAAAGACTACAATCATTCAAAATTATATAGTCTAGAAAGGAGAAAGAGAACGCTACATGATAATTCAGGCATGGAAACAGATAGAAGGAATAACAGAAAATATCATGGAACTAAAAAATATCAGAAAGAGCAAGCAGAGGTAGATTAATAGTGCCCAAACAATACCAGGAAAATAAGGAAAAGCACACAGGACATTAATCCCACTACGCACCAGCATCGATAATGCCAGCGTCTATTCAATGCGTTGCCAGCTCATCTGAGGAATATATCAGGAGTGAGCGTAGATGTGTTTAAGAATAAGCTCGACAAATATCTAAACTGCATCAGACATCCAAGATTGGAAGATGCAAAATATACCGAAGATGTACTAGCAACTCTCTGGTAGACATTAGAGGTGCCTCACACTGAGGGACCTGGGGCAAACCCGAACGAACTGTAAGGTCTGTAAGGTAAGGTCTGTAAGGTCTCTCTCATAATTGTATCTGGCTCACAGCTCAAAGAAATATAACGAGGCAAGTATATATTTATATTTTTTTCGTTTCATTTTAGTCATAATATATCTTTCCTACAAAGTCTTCATATACAGCGCAGACCGGCTACACCTTTTTAAAAAGCGGTTCGGCTTCAAAAGCGTTTTTTTTAACTGGTCGGAGGGAGGAGGTTGCTGATCTTCTAATGGCTGAAAACAAAGCAGCCATCCGGGCATTTCATATATATATATATATATATATATATAATATACTATATATATATATATATTTATATATATATATATAAGATAGATATATATATATATATGATTATATATGATATACGTATATATATATATATAAATATATATACATATATATATCGTATATATATATATATATAGATATATATATACTATATATTATATATAAGATATATATATATATAGATATAATAATATATATATATATATATAGTATATATATATATATATATATATATATAGATATATATATTGATATAGTATATATATATATATATATATATATATATATATATATAATATATATATATATATATATATATATATATAACTATATAATTATATCTATATATATATATTATACTATATAGATATAATAATATATATATATATATATATTATATAGTTATATATATATATATATATTTATATAATATTGATATAATATATATATATATAATAATATAATAATAAATAAAATATAGTATATATATATATATATATATACATAACATATATATATATATAATATATATATATATATATATATATATATATCTTATATATATATATATCCTTTTTTTCAATGCACACCCCCGTATCAGCTGTATTCAGAACTACAGACCTAAGCCTACATATATATATATATATATATATATATATATATATATTATTATTATATATATATAGTATATATAGATAGATAGATAGATAGATAGATAGATATATGTGTCTGTGTGTGTGTTTGTTTATAGGGGGAAAATATAGAATAACAACAAAGCTTTGTTGCACCATTTTCAATAAAACCCTGTCTGGTCAGTAAACAAGCAACATATATGACGCACCTATACAAAAAAAAATTGAAAGAAAAAAACACGAAGCCACAACAAACTTCCTCAAGCGTGTATCAATCAATGTGTGTGTATACCTAAAGGCAGAAACATTCCCAAAAGTTATCATCGATATGGAATACTCATTTAACCAATCACGAAGTCACTGAAAAGAGAAAGAGGGAGAAAGGGGGTTGGGCTAAAAGGGGTTTCTGATCCTGTTCCATAATTTCTGAAAGCAAAGATCATCAACATCGGACCACCAGATTTCCTAAGGGAGTCTGAGCAAATATGAACGAACCAAGGCAGACGATTAGCTGATTAAATAGGGTCGAATTGTTCTTGAGAATCGGAAGGATATAACTGGTTTTCGGTGTATTTTGCAAAAAGATAAAATTAGGAATATTTCAGAGGGAATCGAGGCTTTACCTTAAAAGAAGGTTTCATGAAATTCTTTCCCCTGAAACAATTTTACACACCGGCATTCAAATCGAAATTAGTCAGAAAAGAAAGAGAGAGAGAGAGAGAGAGAGAGAGAGAACAGGAGCATGCAAAAAGAACAAAGGAACCCTAAAGACAGGCAAAATGGCCACCAAAATTCAATGCAGAATCGGGAATGGTGCCTACTGCTCACCTTTAAAGGCACTAGATTTGTTACTAAACATAGCATGGCATTATAAGGGTCAACGTTTGACCCGAGCCAGCAACTGCGTCAAATACCTCGGTCCTCCACAAGACGATTTCAGGTTAGGATATGCTTTGCCTCGAGGCAAAGAAAAACCCATACCCGCCTTCACGCGGGCATGGTAAGCATCCAAACGCGATGAAAATACCCAAATATCTTCACATGAGGTCATTATCTTAAATACCCCTTTTTTCACCCAGGTTGGCCAAACCTCTACAAAACTCCTCCCCAAAACACACTGTTCTTATCCCATTCTTTTCTCCCGATAAGTCTGTTAGCACGGATAAATTTCGTTACGGGACTTTTAAACGAATTCCGTGATTACAAACTGCAATTTCGAGAAACGAGAGATTCAAGAAAAGAAGTTGAGACAAGAGAAAGAAAACAAAATGAAACAAGATACTTAGGAAGAGAAAATGAAAAAGACCGATAATTTCAAGTTCATATATATTATAATAATATATAATATATATATATATCTATATATATATATATTATATCTATATATATATATATGTGTGTGTGTGTGTGTGTGTGTGTGTGTATATATATATATATATATATATATATATATATATATATATATATATTTATATATATGACTGGTAAAAATGTTCTGTTATAACAGAATTCCATCTAATAAAAGGAGCCCATAAAAACACCAAAATATATAGAGAGAAATACTATATATTTCAGACTGCTGTCTCCCTCTTAAGGTAGATGAATCTACATGAAGAGGGAGACAGCAGTCTCTGAAATATAGTATTTCTCCCTATATATTTTGGTGTTTTTATGGGCTCCTTTTATTAGATAGATAGATAGATAGATAGATAGATAGATAGATAGATAGATAGATAGATAGATAGATAGATAAAGAAAAATAAGAAAAGTATGTACACAGGAATGATACTTATTTTCCATCTGACTGGAAACTCACAAAATCTATGAATATTCAGTAAAACAAAAACAAATAAAGGTGCTTCGAACTAGAATTTGAAAACCATAATTCGGGACAAGCAAATTCAATTTGGGAATAAGGAATGAGATACTGTACATCATGGCTCAAAAAATTCACATCAAAAATATACACAAAGTTGAATAGCATTTTATGAAAAACTCGAATCCACAATGCTATAGCAGTCTGTACAATGAAATAACAGAATTGTAATAGTCTTCATCAGATGATTAATGAAAACAGTTAGAAGCAGCAGATAAGAAACCCATATTTTCTCCGGCAAAACTAAACTTAAAACACTTAAAGGGGGGGAACCAGAGCACAAAAAAACTAGAAAGATAATCAGAAATCTGTATCCATATTCACATAAAATAACTTATCTTTTTTTTTTAGCTATAGACCACCTATCCAAAAGATTTGAACGCAATCCATCCAAAGCTCTTGTGATAACTTGTAGCCAGACAAACAAACATATGCACACGAGTGATTGCAATCATAAATCTATTTTTTCAATCAGATGTTAGACAGATTAAGTATCTTGTCCATCAACATCTGAGGTAAGATAGATAAGTATCTTGTCCATCACCTTCAGAGGTAAGATAGATAAGTATCTTGTCCATTAACATCAGAGGTAAGATAGGTAAGTATCTTGTCCATTACATTCAGAGGTAAGATAGATAAGTATCATGTCCATTTAAAAAAAAACTTCTCCAAGGTTAATTATAGGATAAATAAAACTCATCAGAACGTTTGAGTACTACCTTGAACACAGCATCATGACACAACATCGAATGACCAAGAGGGAAATCAGGTTCCCATGAAGACCAGAACCCAGAGGACCTATATTTCCGGCAAAGGGAGAACCACTCAATTTGGCAGCACACATCTTAAGAAGCCAATGATCAAGAGAAGGGCAACATGACCTCAAACACTCGAGGGAGTATGAGAAGGCGAAGAAAGAGAAGGAGAACTGGGCCAGCCGACGAGAGAGAGAGAGAGAGAGAGAGAGAGAGAGAGAGAGAGAGAGAGAGAGAGAGACGAAATGGAGGATCAAAGTGCGAGGTTTCTTTCAATAAGCTGTGAAAGAGTTGGAGAGGTTTCTATTGTTTAACCAGTTTCCTTCGGTTTCTCGTTTTTGATCCTACGGGAATCCACGGGACAAACAATGACGCAATCGAGGAGATGGCAGTTGAAAATGTGATACAGTGAGGGGGCGCGCGCGCGCGCGCTTGTGAGAAGAAACGAATTCAGTGAAAGATACACCTTCTCGTTTAAGCGTAAAACCTTCAAGCATCTACATATCTCTGATTGTAAATTTTTACAGGCTAGCAATAAATCTTGATTAGAAACACTAGCAATTTCTTTTGAGAAACCAGTTTACAACTATTTACCCAAAAGAAGCATTTTCCTTCATTTGAAATGCATAAGAGATCCAAAGTCAATTTTCTCTTTTTTAAATGCATGAGCAGTTCGCGTTTCATTGTACGTCAATCTCTTAACGAAACCGACACTTGGTTAACACTTCGATAAAAAAAAATTATTTCCATTTAACTTTCAAGGTGAATATAACAATAAATACATTTTTCGTGCACTTCGTAGGAACGACAAACATTTTGAATGCTCTTATCTTCATGTTCACCAGTTAAATTATTTAATTTTTTTTTTTTGGGTGGGGGAGCCGCTATCTTAAGCATCATATTCTAGACATTACCTTTGTAGCTAAATATCTTGGTCACGATAGCAACCCCATCAAATACGGTTGCATAAAGTGTGTATGTACCAAACAAATACAAAAACAGACACAACACAGGTAAATTGTGAGCGAATGCTTTAACAAAATGAATACGGTAACATGAGCTGACTTAAATATTTATCTATTTCTCATGATATTAATAGATATTAGGAAAAGCCAGAGGGCGTAGCCATAGGACTGCAGAATACGTGATGGTGTTGAGAATGAATGACAAGAGTGGTGGAAATTTTCAGATATAGTGCTGACCACTGATAACGAAAGAAAGGGGTTGCGTCTGAGAGCATTTGTAGGAAGAACCGCTTGAAAATAAATTTCAGGTTTAATAATGGTATGACACCTGAGAGTAAATATTACAGATGATGGGAAAAGCAACTTTGTGAAACTGAAATGCCTGGGAAACATAATCTGGAATATAAGAAAAAGGGTTGACGAGACGTCACTGTTTACGAAACTGAAGCGTGATTGTTAATTTTTAAATATAAAATAAGTATTGGAAGGTGGATTGGTACATACTACATGTAGGGTAAGGGTTTGTTTGTTTATTGTTTGTTTTTATGGTGTTTTTACGTTGCATGGAACCAGTGGTTATTCAGCAGCAGGACCAACGGCTTTACGTGACTTCCGAACCACGTCGAGAGTGAACTTCTATCACCAGAAATACACATCTCTGACTCCTCAATGGAATGCCCGAGAATTGAACTTGGAACCCGAGGTGACACGCCAACACCAAACCGACCACGCCACTGGGGTGCTTAGGTAAGAGTCTAGAAGGCAAAGAACTGCGAGATGAAACAAAAAATCACTCAGGTCTGCAGCGGCTTAATAAGGGAGCAAAAACGGAATGTTGTCAGATAGGTGCATTAATATAGAATTCCTCACAGGAAAGATGAGGGGATGGCTTAGAAAGCGCTGCTGACGGAGAAACAGACACACGAGGATAACTGGGTCTTAAAATCCATGAATCATGAATGTGAGTTCAAAATAAAGGTGAACAGCTGTATATTTGGGGCGTTACGATGGGGGTGTCTACGTTCTTCCCTGAATCATAACTATGTATACAGATGGTACTTTCCTCAGAGGAGTAAGCTCACTTATTTTGGGGAATCGGCTTTTGTTTATTATATATATATATTTAGTAATATATTTATTAAAATATATATAATATATTTATATATATATATATATCTATATATATATACCACTCACACACAAGAGCTTATATATGAAGAAAAACACAGTACATACATTTGTCAGGGACGTATATGAGAAAAGCTAAAGAAGTATTTGAGGAGACTCAATGAGCACATAAGGGGACGAGATAAGCCAAATGTATCGAAAGGGCACTAGAAGCAGAGTGCAAAGAGAAGATGAATGGAGAATTGGCCGGGTTAAAGGGGACAGAAGCACCACGGACTGATGAACAGTCTGAAATATTTAAGAATGGAGTTGCTGAGGAGGTCTGAGGGTTGTGTGGGTGCTGCCATTGTCAGGGAGGTGAGCGCAGATGACGTGAGTCTGGATGTCAGAATGTTGGGGCTAATTAAGGATGAAAAAAGGCAGTTTTGAGTGTTGATAGGAAACAAAGAAACATCATGATGTTAGAAAAGGACCTTAACACGAGTTAGGAGGGGGAAAATCAGGCTATAAGGTTTTGAAGTTAAGGCATGAAGTGCAAGGAGCCTACTGACACTTTGGAATGAGTTAACAGTCACTGGAAATCATAGACTTCGTATGTTTTTGAAGATTGTTTCTGGAATTACGTCATAGCAGTAAGGTGTCAGATGGTTCGATGCTGTGACAAAACCTTTACGCGATTGTTCATATCGTATAAATGTCAACATGCAATCTACACGAGCAATTAACTTTCTCAAAATCTACATACTATGACCTCCTTCTAAGCTACCTGAAGTTCTGGTACCAGTCTCTTCTAAATGACGCATCAATATTCTTCAATTTAGGAAATTTCCAAGAAGCCCTTAACGTTTTAACCATTAACCTTCATAGAAAGAAACTTTTTTTTCTCAATTGTGTATCTAAAGCAAACTTGGGCCTTTGCTTCAAATAAAATGAACAACAGTTCTTTACGTGTAAGTTATTCTCAACGGTACAATGAATTTTATATACTAGCAAACATATGTATACAGAAATTATGTATGGAAATTCGTAAAATAATTACGTCTACGGACATAACCAGCCTCGTTTCACGGATAGAACCAGCTCCGTTTCAAGGAAACCCTTCTCACCCCCACCCCCTTTGGAGGGGGGAGGAGGGGAAGGAAGGATGAAACGCCATTATAAACCATCTTAGGGGTCCCCACCATAATCCTGCCAAGTTTCATGCCCATCGGACCAGCCGTTTGGCCGTGATTGAATGACAGACGGACGGAACGACATTACGCCCGTTAGTGTACCATATGAAATTCGGTGGTTAATATTTACAATAACACACACACACATTAAAATTTGTATTAACTAAATTAAATACTATAATTTTCATCAATATTTTCAAACATTCACGGTGTACTATTGGCCTAAAAGCGATAAATTACGATAATTATTACGGTACTTCTAAAAAAGAGCTATGCACGGACATATTGTTCATTAATTAATTATTTTTTACAGAACAATATAGAGCAGGGCGTATATGATGCACTACAGGTGAGATAACTTGAAACATTTATCGAAATAATGCGAGAAATTTGAAGGCTTTGTTTATGTTTTTACGCAGAGATGCTCAGCGGGACACCATGTGTTTAGTATTACCAATCCCTCTGGGATTCATGTAATTTCTCAAATTATTTCGGTAAGTTAAATTTCTCAAGACATCTCACATGCAATGCATTATATACGCCCCTTTCTATATCGTTCATTCAAAAGATTTCATTAATAAACACTATATCCGCAAGGAACTCTTCATTGGAATTACCATAATTACTTAATTTAGACACATCAATATATGACGGTAATGTGTTATATAACATAGGGCGATGAAATAAAAATGAAGGGTTAAAAGAAATTTTCTTTAGTTTACGATCAAAAGTTGTTTCAAGGCTACCATTCTCTTTAATACCTGTTAAATAGAAAACGAATGTCAACACCGGAAAATTTCGGGGTAACTCTCAATCAATCAATTAACAGGAAATGAATACCTACATCGCCATGGTAAATAGTTGCTTAAAACGAACAAAAAACGATAATGCGTCTAAATTGCCTAAGCCTCCAGGTAGAAAATTAACAAGTATTAACTGAGCTTTGACAGAGAGAGTGAGTGAATGAGCGAAGCAGTTATGCAGATATATATTAATACGGTTTTATGAAACGGCAAACGGAACATACAGTTAATGACCTCATATATGTACCCTAAATCCATAGAACACGACAGATTAGCATGTTAGAGCACAGGTCACAAAAGGTGGATAAAATAGCGATTTCTGAAGGTAATTGTGTGAAAGGCAGTTAATTAAGTAAATGTATTTTGCATTGATTGCAGATAGTAATGATTACTTCGTATGAAAAGTACAATCGCTCTTAAATCAATCATTTGTTACTCGTGATGCCCTTATTTTTACTTGTATATTTTTCATGTTTTAATCAATTATACTATAGATTAATGTTCGTGTTATAGTCATAATATAGAATGAAATACGTACCCAAAAACAACTGTTTAGCCATGCATACCATGAAAAACCTCATCTTTGCTACCCTTGCCTCCTTGCCTCGTACATTATGGTACTTTGGCATGAGTTCAGAAATTTATTTATTTCCAATTTTGTACATAAGTTTTTGCTATGCCGTTCTATTCTCGAAGTTATTTTTTCTATCATCTAATATAACTCACGAGAACTTTATTAAAAGCAATTCCTGAAAAGAGCAAATATGCTGATTTTGAAATACTTAATGTGTATACAGCAAATTTGAAATATTTATTCTTCAAAAAAAAAAAATTGCTATTTTTTTTACTGAAGAGTTTAAATGGAGACAGACATAACTCTGGTTCTGGAACTACTAAAGAGAATGCATACTTCCATGTTATGGAAACGAATGCCATGAAAGACAATGAAGCCGAATTGGCTGTTGAGTTTTTGACTTCCACAAAATATCTGTTGGAAAGGGAAGCCTGACTACACATATGTATATGTATAATATATCTATATATATATATATATATATATATATATATATATATATATATATATATATATATATAAATATATATATAAATATATATATATAAATATATATATATATATATATATATATATATATATATATATATATATATATACAATATAGATACATATATATTCAACAGTAGAGGCACACATTCATACGCAAACGATTTAAATATACAGCAGATACCTCAAACATTGAATTATAAAATATTAATCTTTACTCAAGTATACAGTTAGACTTGCTTGGGTTATTTGTTCTGTTCGTCTTTTACTATTCATAGATATTTTGTAAAGAAAGACAATGTTTAAATAAAAAGTGTTGCCGAAGGTTTTCTTTCTTTGGGCGCAATACTAGTTTTCTGTTACTAGCAGTTTATAACGCTGTGTGAAACTTTCAGCCATGGGACGGTGATGGCCTGTGCTGTTTGCACCTGTAGCTACCCCAGACGAAACGATCATGGCTATATTTAACCTTAAATAGAATAAATACAACTGAGGTTAGAGGGCTGCAATTTGGTACGTTTGATGATTGGAGGGTGGATGACTAACATACCAATTTGCAGCCATCTAGGCTCTGTAGTTTTTAAGATCTGAGAGAGAACAGCAAAAGGGTGGACAGATCTGAGAGCTGACGGAAAAAGTGCAGACGGACAGACAAAGCCATTTCAACAGTTTTCTCTCACAGAAAACTAACAGGCACGCTATTGACAAGCGGTCACCCAATCCTTAATATAGTACCGATCCCAAACCCTGACATAACAAAGAGGCGACGGTGACATTTTACTTTGGGGTTTGAAAGCTAAGTCATCTGACATTTAAGCAGACACTTTCTTTGCACAGCATCCCGCCGCAGACTTCAAAAGGTTAAATCGTTCTTTATTAACGATGGCTTTTATACCACACTTAATTCTTTGCGTGGCAACTGGATATTTTTTATAATAAAAGCCTACCATGTACAGATAAAGGGGCACAGCCATAAACGATGAAAAAAGTGCTGGTAAATTAAACATCTATGTACTCCTGGAAATTAACCTACAAAGTACCTCTGAGAGACAAAGGAGAGAGGCACAGCCATAAACAAAATAAGAACAAAAGTGCTGGCAAACTAAAAACCGAGGTACTCCTGGAAAATAAACCTGCAAAGTACCTCTGATATATCGAGCCATACCACTGGACAAAAGCAGAGAAAAGACATGAAAAGTACTTGGATTTAAAAATTAAAAAAGGAGACTGTAGCAAGTCGAAGAGGGAGCAGTACATATCAATCTGGTGAAAAGTACTTGGATTTAAGTCGAAGTTGGAGCAGTAACTATCATTCTGGGAGTACTCTGAGTATTCCCACAGGACTTCCGTAGGAGCTTCATCGACTGGTTACACAAACCCCGAACCAGGTTTGCTCAAAAAGAGTATAATGCTGTCCACAGCAACGTTCAATAGGAGAGCGTTTGATTCCTAGGAAACTAAGGTAGAGTAGTAATAGTAGTGGGTAGGTTATACCCCGGATCCAAACTAGAAATACCAACCGAGGAATGTTAGAAGAGAAAAATGAAATACTTCGACATTAATTCAATGTTAATTTAAAGAAAATGTTTGTTAAATAAGGCTGAGGAAGCAATATTTTCTAACAGGCAAGTGCATCCTTTTACAATGCTTAACTTACAATCCATTAACGCAAAAGTGAATTTTATCCGTTGCAATTACTTTAAATTGCAAGAAACATCAGCTACCTTGCAGTAATAAGTGGTACGAGCACCAACCTGAGGGAGTGATAGAAAACGATCACGCAAAGATCCTCTGGGACTATGGTATCAGGACGGATAGGGTGATACGTGCAAACAGACCAGACGTGACGTTGATTGACAAAGTCAAGAAGAAAGTATCACTCATTGATGTCGCAATACCATGGGACACCAGAGTTGAAGAGAAAGAGAGGGAAAAAATGGATAAGTATCAAGATCTGAAAATAGAAATAAGAAGGATATGGGATATGCCAGTGGAAATTGTACCCATAATCACAGGAACACTAGGCACGATCCCAAGATCCCTGAAAAGGAATCTAGAAAAACTAGAGGCTGAAGTAGCTCCGGGGACTCATGCAGAAGAGTAGTGATCCTAGAAACGGCACACATAGTAAGAAAAGTGATGGACTCCTAAGGAGGCAGGATGCCAAACCCGGAACCCCACACTATAAATACCACCCAGTCGAATTGGAGGACTGTGATAGAGCAAGAAAAAAAAAAAAAATAATAATAAGAATAATAAATAATAAATAATAATAATAATAATCAAGGAAATATGGAGATGCTACATCAGAAGCAACCCGACGGAGAGAGGATATAGAAGAAGATTGATCAACATCTGGAATGAGAGGAATAACACCCCCAAACAGAGCAGAGGCTGGCAGACCAAGTAATAAACATAAAGAAAAAGAACTGGCTCTCCCCAACAGAAAGAGAAGAACTGGAAAGGGAAATGTCACACGACAACGAATTACACGAAGACGAACTGAGAGACGATGCCACAGAAGACGACAGGGAGGATGAAGTATCAAACAACGACACACGAAGAAACACCGACGAAGTAACAGAGAGGACGGAATGGGTAGAAAAGATTAGACCAAGGATGGAGCCAGATACAGAGAGAACAAAGATCCCCTCCATGAAAGCCTACAACACCAAGAAATTAAGGGAGAAAACAAGAGAGGTCAATGAAATATTGGGCCTAATACACACCACCAGTATCACAGAAACAAATAACTTGACATATGCAGGAGCAAGATTAGTAGCAGAACTGATGGGGATTCGACACAACACCACCGTCACAACCAACCCAACAGAAACCAAAACAGCAACCTCCTTGGAAAAGGCGCCTGGAAAACGCAAATCATGGTGATGAGATCTGACTTGAGTAAACTGAAAGAGATGGCAGAAAAAAGGCTAAGAAGCAAGAAAACAAGGGAGGAACTCAACGAGAAATACAAAGTACAAGAGAGGGGACTAAACAACACAATAGAAGATGTAAAACAGAGGCTTAAGGCCAAAGCACACAAGATCCAACGGTACACGAACAGGAATAAGGGATACCAACAGAACAAACTATTCGGAACCAACCAGAAAAGACTATACAGCCAACTAAGAGGGGAAGACAACCACCCAGAAATTCCTGAAGCCGAACCAAGTAAGAGACTATGGGAAAACATATGGAGCAATCCGGTATCACACAACAAACATGCAACATGGCTCCAGGAAGTCAAGGAAGAAGAAACAGGGAGAATAAAAACAAAGATTCACAGACATCACGACAGACACAGTCAGACACCAACTAAAGAAAATGCCAAACTGGAAAGCCCCAGGTCCCGATGAAGTCCATGGATACTGGCTCAAAAACTTCAAGGCCTACACCCACGAATAGCAGAACAACTCCAGCATTGTATCTCAAATCACCAAGCACCCAAATGGATGACCACAGGAAGAACATCCTTCGTCAAAAAGACAAGAGTAAGGGAAATATAGCCATAACTACAGGCCTATCACCTGCCTACCAATAATGTGGAAGTTACTAACAGGTATCATCAGTGAAAGGCTATACAACTACCTAGAGGAGACAAACACCATCCCCCACCAACAGAAAGGCTGCAGAAGGAAGTGCAGGGGCACAAAAGACCAGCTCCTGATAGACAAAATGGTAATGAAGAACAGTAGGAGAAGGAAAACCAACCTAAGCATGGCATGGATAGACTATAAGAAAGCCTTCGACATGATACCACACACATGGCTAATAGAATGCCTGAAAATATATGGGGCAGAGGAAAATACCATCAGCTTCCCTCCTCAAAAAATACAATGCGCAACTGGAATACAATACTTACAAGCTCTGGAATAAGACTAGCAGAGGTTAATATCAGGAGAGGGATCTTCCAGGGCGACTCACTGTCCCCACTACTCTTCGTAGTAGCCATGATTCCCATGACAAAAGTACTACAGAAGATGGATGCCGGGTACCAACTCAAGAAAAGAGGCAACAAAATCAACCATCTGATGTTCATGGACGACATCAAGCTGTATGGTAAGAGCATCAAGGAAATAGATACCCTAATCCAGACTGTAAGGATTGTATCTGGGGACATCAGGATGGAGTTTGGAATAGAAAAATGCGCCTTAGTCAACATACAAAAAGGCAAAGTAACGAGAACTGAAGGGATAAAGCTACCAGATGGGAGCAACATCAAACACATAGATGAGACAGGATACAAATACCTGGGAATAATGGAAGGAGGAGATATAAAACACCAAGAGATGAAGGACACGATCAGGAAAGAATATATGCAGAGACTCAAGGCGATACTCAAGTCAAAACTCAACGCCGGAAATATGATAAAAGCCAGAAACACATGGGCAGTGCCAGTAATCAGATACAGCGCAGGAATAGTCGAATGGACGAAGGCAGAACTCCGCAGCATTGATCAGAAAACAGGAAACAAATGACAATACACAAAGCACTACACCCAAGAGCAAATACGGGACAGACTATACATAACACGAAAGGAAGGAGGGAGAGGACTACTAAGTATAGAGGACTGCGTCAACATCGAAAACAGAGCACTGGGGCAATATCTGAAAACAGTGAAGACGAGTGGCTAAAGAGTGCATGGGAACAAGGACTAATAAAAGTAGACGAAGACCCAGAAATATACAGAGACAGGAGAAAGACAGAAAGAACAGAGGACTGGCACAACAAACCAATGCACGGACAATACATGAGACAGACTAAAGAACTAGCCAGCGATGACAATTGGCAATGGCTACAGAGGGGAGAGCTCAAGAAGGAAACTGAAGGAATGATAACAGCGGCACAAGATCAGGCCCTAAGAACCAGATATGTTCAAAGTACGATAGACGGAAATAACATCTCTCCCATATGTAGGAAGTGCAATACGAAAAATGAAACCATAAACCACATAGCAAGCGAATGCCCGGCACTTGCACAGAACCAGTACAAAAAGAGGCATGATTCAGTGGCAAAAGCCCTCCACTGGAGCCTGTGCAAGAAACATCAGCTACCTTGCAGTAATAAGTGGTACGAGCACCAACCTGAAGGAGTGATAGAAAACGATCAGGCAAAGATCCTCTGGGACTATGGTATCAGAACGGATAGGGTGATACGTGCAAACAGACCAGACGTGACGTTGATTGACAAAGTCAAGAAGAAAGTATCACTCATTGATGTCGCAATACCATGGGACACCAGAGTTGAAGAGAAAGAGAGGGAAAAAATGGATAAGTATCAAGATCTGAAAATAGAAATAAGAAGGATATGGGATATGCCAGTGGAAATCGTACCCATAATCATAGGAGCACTAGGCACGATCCCAAGATCCCTGAAAAGGAATCTAGAAAAACTAGACGCTGAAGTAGCTCCGGGACCTCATGCAGAAGAGTGTGATCATAGAAACGGCGCACATAGTAAGAAAAGTGATGGACTCCTAAGGAGGCAGGATGCAACCCGGAACCCCACACTATAAATACCACCCAGTCGAATTGAAGGACTGTGATAGAGCAAAAAAAAAAAAAAAAAAAAAAAAATAATAATAATAATAATAATAATAATAATGTTGGATAAAATTGATTTTATATATTATTTTCCTCTATTTATTCTTATTATTTGGTTCTCTGGCTCAGCAGATAAGAAAAATTGAGAAAATATATAAAACTAATTCGCTTTATTCTACCATTTAACAGAATTAGTCTAAAAGAAGGTCTTCTACCAAATAATAATAATGATAATGATAAGTTTTATTTAATGTTAATGTTACTTCAACGACATTAATCTTGTAGATGTTTTTACCTATCTCGTTACTGTTAAGGTAAGTGAGTAATTCTCCTATATTATAACTGATTCACTTAAGGTAGATTCTCGGATGAGCCTTATTCTTACAAGACGTTTGTTTGGTGGCTGCTGATTGGCTGGTACCGGGAGGTAGGCAGCTCCCAGCCAATCAGCGGCCGCCAAACTAACGTCTCGTAGGCATAGGGCTCACTCAAGAATCTACCTTAAGTGAACCAGTTATAGTCATATTACGATCATGGTAAATTAAATCTGGTTGGTAGATTCCGTAGAATTAAGTGTATTTCCTTACAACTGATATAACAATAATAATACCATTGTGTATACTGGAAACAGGCCTTCTTTCAAACAAGTTTTATTAAAAATAATGGCAGAATTCACAGAATTGATTTTATACAATATTCTTTCAATTCTCCTTATGATTTGTCTTTCGGGCACACTGGTATTATAAAGCAACCGACACAGACCATTACACTCGGCGATCCCGTCCCGAAGATGACCAAACAAGGTGGCCGAAACATGTAGACGCCTTTAGAAAATCAGAAAAGAAGAAAAAACAAGGAATACTGGATAGACCCCTGACGACTTCGGCCTGTTCCCGACCTACGAAACACACCCGTATACCTGTTGACGACCCCAGCCTGTCCCTGATAACCAGTTTGCCTTCGATAACACCAGCCCGAAATTCCGTTGACGACCTACAGCACGATGAATATTGGACAGCTGCTTTATAATACCAGCGTGCCCGAAAGACAAATCATAAGGAGAATTGAAAGAATATTGTATGAAATCAATTCTGTGAATTCTGTCATTATTTTTAATAAAATACTAATACCAGTCATAATAAAATCATGGTAAATTAAATTTGGGTTGTAGACTCCATAGTTGTGTATATTTCTTTAGAATAATAATAATAATAATAATAATAATAATAATAATAATAATAATAATAATATCAGGAGAGGGATCTTCCAGGGCGACTCACTGTCCCCACTACTCTTCTTAGTAGCCATGATTCCCGTGACAAAAGTACTACAGAAGATGGATGCCGGGTACCAACTCAAGAAAAGAGGCAACAAAATCAACCATCTGATGTTCATGGACGACATCAAGCTGTATGGTAAGAGCATCAAGGAAATAGATACCGATAGAAAACGATCAGGCAAAGATCCTCTGGGACTATGGTATCAGAACGGATAGGGTGATACGTGCAAACAGACCAGACGTGACGTTGATTGACAAAGTCAAGAAGAAAGTATCACTCATTGATGTCGCAATACCATGGGACACCAGAGTTGAAGAGAAAGAGAGGGAAAAAATGGATTAGTATCAAGATCTGAAAATAGAAATAAGAAGGATATGGGATATGCCAGTGGAAATCGTACCCATAATCATAGGAGCACTAGGCACGATCCCAAGATCCCTGAAAAGGAATCTAGAAAAACTAGAGGCTGAAGTAGCTCCAGGACTCATGCAGAAGAGTGTGATCCTAGAAACGGCACACATAGTAAGAAAAGTGATGGACTCCTAAGGAGGCAGGATGCAACCCGGAACCCCACACTATAAATACCACCCAGTCGAATTGGAGGACTGTGATAGAGCAAAAAAAAAAAAAATAAAACAAAAAATTAATAATAATAATATAATAATAATAATCGCAACCATCAACGCGTGGAAAGTGGCTTGAGACCCGGTTCAAGCTACCAATGAAAACGAAGACCTACCGCCACCAGCCAATAGTAGATCAGCATGGGGCAGACCCACTGCTGTCAACTCCAAATATAAACGAGGACGGACACCGCTCCAAGATCAGTCCACCCTCAGATTCCCAGCCCGAGGATGTCTGGCAGCTCCAGACGAAAGCTCCATGCCCAGTCCGCGGTTGCAGCGGCGCCTACGTTGGTATGACTACCATGCGCCTGTCGAAGAGACTCTCATGCCACGCCCAAGAGGGGGCTATCAAGAATCAAGCCCACACAAACATCAAGAGGCCATCTCCCGGGATGTGATCATCCAAAACACGAAGATCATCGGGAAGGCCCCTGATGCCCGTCGGTTACGCCTGCTGGAGGCGCTTCTCATCCAGCAAGTAAAACCTACACTAAATACGACGCAAGAAGAATTTATCCTCCCTACGAGTATGAGAAGACCTGCCACCAACAGTGACACAACCGAGCACGACAACTCCACGGAAGACAACGCCCCCTAACGAGGTATTCCTGCAGCCAATGGAAATCAAATTAGTCGTGACGTCCCACAGCGTAGCGCTACGCCCAACAACGTTGCCGCGCCGCTCAGGAGGTCTAGACGGCTGCAGGATCTGCAGCATCGCAACCATCGGCTCAAGTCACCAATGAAAACGAAGGCTTACCGCTACCAGCCAATAGGAGATCAGCATGGGGCAGACCCCCTGCTGTCAACCCTAAATATAAGGAGGAAGGACACCACACCAAGATCAGTCCACCCTCAGCTTTCCAGGCCGAGGATGTCTGGCAGCTCCAGACGAAAGCTCGCTTTAAGAGAGAGAGAGAGAGAAGAGAGAGAGAGAGAGAGAGAGAGAGAGAGAGAGAAAATCGTTAATGACTTTGATGACTATGGTACCATAGTTTATCTGTAAAATTCAAATATATACATCTATTTTGACACTATTTGATTATTACCTCTATAGGCGCTCTATTAGCCTGTTTAAGTAACACGGAAAAAGTCGCTATTCGCAAAATAGAGAAGAATCTCTACAAGTGTAACGCTGATGAAGTAGCCATTACTTTTAATAATAATAATAATAATAATAATAATAATAATAATAATAATAATAATAATACCAGAGTCAATGACATGTTGCTTGTAATCACCAAATGACAAAGTGCTATACGCATAAAGTTTATCCACATGTGAGTGGGGAAAAAATGCAGTACTGGACTTAACACGTGACGTCTCCCTCTTCTTCCAGAGCATTACTAACGTATAATCCAGTGCTGTTTGTGATATTCAAACTGTACTAACGGGACTACTTAGCATCGATAGTGATCGATTTACCATCGTCACCTTTGGAACTTCAATATACTTGACTCAAAGTTACCTTAAGAATGTCAGTCATTACTAAACTTACTATTGTTTTAATTATAATTTTAATGGCGAATTAAAAGCGAATATTTAAAACACGACCTACACTAATTCCATATTATAGAACAAAGGTATGTTGGCAAAAATCGGCAATTCTGCTTATGTTCAATAAAACTGTAATCAAAATATATAAAAACAAATTAAACCAGAAAATATTTTCAGCAGCAGCTGGGAATACTCGGCTTAAAAAGAATAGTGTGATGGACACATGATTATATTCTATCAAAAGGGATCTATCAGTTAAAGAACACTTTGTAGATCACGAGATAAAACAATGAATCTCTTTTAACCGTATGAAAGCATAACTTCAACTTTTAACATTTAACATAGTAAGAGCAATAAATGCATAAGCTCATTTGTCAGGAATAAAAGTATTTAGTTTGGGACATAGAAATGAGAATCTCTGGTATGTATAGCTTGCAAGAAAAATATTGGAAATCTACATAATTGCAGTGTGGATTACGGTGTTACAGTAAGAAGGTTATTTGGGTGTTTTAAAGGAATGCGAATGGACATATACAGACGACCAAGCAATAGAATACCATATATATATATATATATATATATATATATATCCTTATATATATATATATATATATAAATGATAGTATATATATAATATATACGTATATAATATATATATAAATATATCTATATAATATTATATATAGATATATATACTATATAATATCGTTAAAGCATGCAATATTTCATGTTGTCGTACAGCAGGAGGAAGGAATGAAAGGAGTTGACCTTTAAGCGCTTTTGTGGATTTTCTACACTTCCTCAGGATCACTTGACCCTGAAAAGGTGTGAAAAAAAAGATTATATATATCACATCACCGCGATTCATATACACGCATGAAGCTCCAAATGCCCTATAATATCTACCTCGCTCTACCTCGGAATTAATAGATTTTCATATACGTTAACCGAAGGGGATTTTTTGTGTTAGTTGATAAGAAATCTGTCGGCTCATGAGCGCGAACCAGGGAACCAAGAATTCAGGACGTACAGTGAAGCGCTTTAAACCACAAGGCTATCACGAGTTATTGAAGGACCTTTGTCCTTCAATAACTCAGTAGCTCAATAACTCAGTAGCTCAAATGCGTATTTATATATAATCAAATATTTTTTCAAAAAACGATATTACCAATATAGAGGGGTCATCCCTTGCATAAATGAATGGTTCTGTCGCCTGGCTTCGAACCATTACTGCACACTACCTACCACCATTCGTACATGAGCAAAACATGTATGCAAATGCCATTAGCCCAACTGAACTCTACCCAATTACGATATGACCTAAATGGACATAATTATTCATACGAAATGAAATAACCCATATCATTATCCCCTGACACGAAATGATAATATGCATTTCGTAATCATGAAGACCAAAGTTACTCATTCAGCTGGTCAATACGTTGTTTCGCAGCTGTCCAGTTGTGATCTATTGACACTACTAACAGGTATGTTGCAGTTCCTAGCTGGACAAGTGGTTTTCGCGCTCGGCTGCCTATCCGATGGTCCGAAGTTCGAATGCCGGCTCGGCCAACGCGGAACCATAGGAATTTATTTCTGGTGATAGAAATTCATTTCTCGAATAAGTGTGGTTCAGATCCCACAATAAGCTGTAGGTCCCGTTGCTAGGTGACCAATTGATTCCTAGCCACGTAAAAATATCTAATCTTTCAGGCCAGCCCTAGGAGACCTGTTAATCAGCTCAGTGGTCTGAGCTGTTAATCAGCTCAGTGGTCTGGTAAAACTAAGATATACTTAACTTTAACTTAACAGGTATGTTGCAACCTTCCGTAGTTTTTATTTTGAGGCAATAGCTGAAACCATGGGCTTAATAGAGTCAGCCCTCCTTTATTATCAAGTTTAGGTGCCGTGAAAAGAATAGAGGGACTCTTAAAGAACTAGTTCAGCAAAGTCGAGTTTAGAATTCGGTAAATAAAGGAAATAAAATCTCAGACAAAAAAAAAAATTACTAAGTTTCTGATATCAAATCTCGAGAGTCAAGACATAATAAAGATATTTCAAGGATATGATGAAAACAAGTTAATAGACACTTGTTCGATTTGTGCCTTATGAAACAGACATTGAATCGTAACAAGGCAGAAGAATACAGAGCACTTACGAGAATTATTGCAACTATAAATTAAGATAAAAAAGTAAGAAATGTACAAGAGAGAAGGCTACAGAAAACACGGTTAATCATAAAAAAAACAAGAATAATAAAGCATTCAGGTAAATTATAATATATATAAATGTATATATATATATATATATAATATACATATATATATATATATATATATATATATATATATATATATATATATATATATATATGTATATATATATATATATATATCATCGGAGGGTGGAGAGATACCAAAATCCTTTAAAGTATTTATTTTGCTGACGTTTCAGGACCATGTGTCCCATTTTCGAAGCTAAAAAATTAAAAGAATAACAGAATTAAAAAGAGACTCAGATTAAAACTTGATAAAAAGTTAATTTCTTAACACAATGCAAATTAGGTATACCTAATTTGCATTGTGTTAAGAAATAACTTTTTATCAAGTTTTAATCTGAGTCTCTTTTTAATTCTGTTATTCTTTTAATTTTTTAGCTTCGAAAATAGGACACATGGTCCTGAAACGTCAGCAAAATAAATAACTTTAAAGGATTTTGGTATCTCTCCACCCTCGATGATGCTTATCTGGTTTCAAGCAACCGCCTTCAACTTTAGTATATATATATATATATATATATATATATATATATATATATATATATATATATATATATATATATATATATATACACGCAGATAAAGCTAACTAGAAGAGATCCAACACAGGGCTACGGAAAACGAATGACAGATTAGGTCCCATATCTGCCCTAGTGGCCAATAAACTCCCATAGAGATTCATTTGTTTGTCTGGCCTCCAAACACAAGCCAATATGAGCCATCGTAAAGGGCAGCTAATCGCCCCACCACCTCGGCCGAGGACCTTATCGCAGAAATTAACCTTTCATTCGAGCGTAAAATATTAAGGTCGAGGCGACCCAATTTCTGCATGGAACTTTTTTACCATCGAAGGAGCGACCGCTGTAAAAATCACTCTTCTGTGAGTTCCAGTTACTTAGGTCTGGGGTTTAACTCTAACATAGTCCCTTTTTCGGTTTTCAAAGAATAAAAATAGAGCGAGGGAAATATCAGCGCACATTATAACGTGGAAGTAAAGTATGATGATCAATTCATTCGATTCCAGCAAGCATTTCCCCGAGATGCAACAGAGTACCGGAACAGTTTCCCTGGAAAAAAAGCGGGACGCCATATCTTAAAAACTAACCACAGAATAATATGATTATGTTTCCCATATCCAAATTATGATGGAGGTACTAACCCTAATCTAATCTAATCTAACCTACCCAGCCTAACCTAACAAAAATAAACGGGGCTTGTGCAATACTAGCATACATCACAGGGATCTCCTTCTTTGAAGCTTTGTTTGGAAGGCTACTTAAGTGGATACTCTTGTAATCATATCTGCTTATGTTTTTGTTTTTTCGATATCATTCATATATCGAATAATCTACATATTCCATTCCCGAGTGACAAAGAGACAGGAAGGTTACTGAGGAAGATATTCTTGCGTTAGCCTTTCAATTCTCTAAATCAATTTTTTCAGACAAAATAATGCAGTGTTTACAATAATGTTACTCTTATGTTATTTCTAATCATTTTTTTTATCATAACTGTAAACTTTAAATCTTTCACAGCAAAAATGATCTGCAAAAACAATTTCCAGAAAAGGTGAATAGAAAATATTTTATCAGAGTTGCTTTTCTCGTTTCTTTTCGACAGCATTCCTTCTTCCAAGAAATAAGTCTGCTCACTCCACTTGGGGGGGTGGAGGTGGGGTGGGCGACTGAATACAATACGGAAAAGGATACTATTATAATAAGTTCATTTCGTTGCACGTTCTTTTTAAATTACATTCTTATCTACACTGCAGGAGGGTCGACCAATTCTTCAAATGTTGAATCTGACTCGTCCGTGGGAAAATAAAGTTTTCATTTTTAGTACTTCGTTTTAGTTGCATAATTTTCCCTAATGTAAGAATAACATTGAGTAATGCTACGAATGACATCTATCTCCTCCCACGTTAAATAGATACCGTCATAAGTGCAGACTTCCAAAGTAGATAGGTTGAATAGAATATTGTGAAGTAAAAACAGCCGATTCTTGCTTTCCAAATGCTACAGATTATTTGTGTGAAAGAATGGTCCAGCTGACAGAAAAACATGCACTTACAACCTAACAGATTTCGGCACCTGCGAGAACCAATACTTACCTTACCTTACCTTACAGACCTTACAGTTCGTTCGGGTTGCCCCAGGTCCCTCAGTGTGAGGCACCTCTAATGTCTACCAGAGAGTTGCTAGTACATCTTCCGGTATATTTTGCATCTTCCAATCTTGGATGGTCTGGGATGCAGTTTAGATATTTGTCGAGCTTATTCTTAAACACATCTACGCTCACTCCTGATATATTCCTCAGATGAGCTGGCAACGCATTGAATAGACGCTGCATTATCGATGCTGGTGCGTAGTGGATTAATGTCCTGTGTGCTTTCCTTATTTTTCCTGGTATTGTTTTGGGCACTATTAATCTACCTCTGCTTGCTCTTTCTGATATTTTTAGTTCCATGATATCTGTTATTCCTTCTATCTGTTTCCATGCCTGAATTATCATGTAGCGTTTCTCTTCTACTTTCTAGACTATATAATTTTAAAGGATTGTAGTCTTTCCCAGTAGTCAAGGTCCTTAACTTCTTCTATTCTAGCTGTAAAGGACCTTTGTACACTCTCTATTTGTGCAATATCCTTTTGATAGTGTAGGTACCATATCATATTGCAATATTCAAGTGGACTACGAACATATGTTTTATAAAGCATAATCATGTGTTCAGCTTTTCTTGTTTTGAAGTGCCGTAACAACATTCCCATTTTTGCTTTACATTTTGCCAAAAGAATTGCTATTTGATCATTGCATAACATGTTCCTATTCATCATCACACCAAGGTCTTTAACTGCTTCCTTATTTGTGATTGTCTCATTATTAGGTCCCCTATATGCATATAGCTTTCCTTCTCTGTCTCCATAATTTAATTGATTCAAATTTATCAGAGTTAAATACCATCCTATTTTCCTCTGCCCAATCATATACTTTGTTAAGGTCTCTTTGTAGAGCGTTCCTATCTTCATCACAAGTAATTTCTCTACTTATTCTTGTTCATCAGCGAAACTACTCACTACCGATCCTTAACATTACTGTCTATGTCTTCAATCATAATAACAAACAGTATTGCAGCTAACACCGTACCTTGTGGCACACCGGATATTACCTTGGTTTCATCCGATTTCTCATCGTTTGCAATAACTATCTGTTTTCTGTTGTGTAAAAATTCTTTTAACCATCTTCCTACTTTATCTACGATATTGTGTTTTCTAATTTTCTTTGCTAATATATTATGGTCTACTTTGTCAAAAGCTTTTGCAAAGTCTAGATAAACCACATCTGTTTCATTTCCGCTTTTCATATTTTTGAATATGTTCTCACGGTGGACTAACAGTTGGGTTTGTGTACTTTTTCCGGGTACGAAACCGTGTTGTCCTATATTAAACAAATTATTTTTTATTAAATGTTTCATAATATTTTTCTTCATTACCCTTTCATACACTTTCATAATATGTGATGTTAGACTCACAGGCCTATAATTACTTGCCTCTAGTCCTTGATCCACTTTTGAAAGTAGGGGTGTATATGCTAATTTGTGCTCATCATAAATCTTGCCTGTATCTACACTTTGTCAATAATATTGCAAGTGGCTTTGCGATAGAATGAACTACTTTCTTTAACAATATAGCAGGGGATTCCATAAAGGCCCTGCAGCAGCTCCATTTTAATTTCATTAATTGCCTGCACAATATCAGCATTCATTAATTTCTATGTCAGCTAAATATTCACTATTTTCGTCCCTTACTTCTATATCATTATCTTCATTATCTATTCTAGGGGTGAATTCTCTCTTATATCGTTCTGCCAGTATGTTGCAAATTTCCTTTTTTTCATTCGTTAGAGAGAGAGAGAGAGAGAGAGAGAGAGAGAGAGAGAGAGAGAGAGAGAGAGAGAGAGAGAGAGAGAGACTTCCAACTCTAAATAAACTGGCTATTCCTTGATAGGACTGAGGATTCTTGTGAGGAAGCGGTGGATAGACAGGTCAAAATGAAAATGGTTACAGAAGATAAATTATAAGTTGGTGAATCGACTAAATTAACAAAACTGATTTGAAGACCATTTTCTCGCAGCGATAATAATGAGCAGAAGAGCATTACGTCATTCCCAATAATAAACGATTTAATGAGACCTCGTTAACAGAGAAAACTCAATAGGCAAGTGGGAAATAAGTAGAAAATGAAATTCACTTTCCCGACTTAGAATGTTTTAGGAGAGAAGATTCGATAAAACCAATAATCCGATAAAAAGCACACAAAGCAGATACAAAAAAATAAAATCAAACAAAAAGAGGGAAGGAGAGAAAACGGCCGAAAACAAAGCATGACGGATGAGGTCGCATATCAGAGACTTAGGGCCCCGATGAGATCCCACAGGAATTCATTGGCTTCGTCTGGAGAGAAAAGAATAAGACGAGGGAAACATTTTTGCTTATTTCGTCGAGGGGGAATATGGCAAAAGGGCCTATTCATTCCATTCCCAAAAGGGCTGGTTAGAAAAGGTGGTTACGGGAGAGGGTATTTTTACGATTCAATCTACTTCAATGGTTCTTAAACTGGGAGGCGCCCCCCATACCCCCACCCAAAACCCAGCAATTTCCAAGGGAGGCGCGAGCCCTATGGAAAATTTTAAAAATATCCTCTCCTCCACAGTGGATGTCTAACTGAAAAAAAAAAAAAAAATGCAAACGTAGAGGAAATGAAGGTATAGTAAAGACAATACAGTATCAGAATAAAAGTACTCTAAAAATATTTGAAATGTTTTGTTGTACATTCATTTGAGAGTTTAAATGGAAGTGTACAAGCACTTCAAAAGCACTAATATGCATATCACAAAAACCTTAGTAGTGAGAGGTACCGAGAGATACGTTCCGAAAGCTTATTACCGCTGAAGCAAACATGATAAATGTCGTGTGGTGTCCGTCAATCATTCAGAAGATAATTAGCACCGACACGATGGTTTGACATTAGGGTTTCATATAAGCATTCTACATTATTCGGTATCATATAAACATTTTAAATCTATATTTTTGACAGGTTGAAAATTATATCAGCGGGTTAATGAGCACCTGTCAAAATATTTACAAGGTACCCGGCGTTTTCGTTTACTCTGGGAGTAAGCCTACAAACTATTTTGCTGTTGTTGCTCTTGTTGGGGGGATAGGAGAGGTCTATGGTAAAGCCTAAAAAAAGTCTGAAAAATGTATTTCGAGGAACAACAGTTCTCTTTCACAGCAAACTAAAACCGACAAATCAGTTTCTTCAGGATCTACAGATATTTCCATTTCCTTTAGTAATGACCCTAGTGAACTTTTTATACCCATAGTAAAACTGCCTCAGGTGGTGATGACCTTCTGACCTTCAAGTCTCCGTATATAGGAGAGGTAATACCTTTCTTCATGATATCTACCTTTATGAGGTTAACGGCCTTTCGTCAGAAAAGCGGATTTTTCATAACCGAAACTTACCTACAAGAAGTAGAATTTTTCAGAACCACAACTAACTTACCTTGAGGGATGCTTTGTCATAAACCTAACTAGTCTCCAAGAAAGGTGATTTTTTCATAACTTTAACCATCCTTCAAAGAAATATGATTTTCCATAGCCGAACTTAACTGCGGAAAAAAAAGATGATTTTCCACAACCCTGACTGACATACAAGAAATACTATTCTTCAAAAGATTAACTTCTCCACAATAAAGGTGATTTCATATGATCCCTGTTGACCTATCCGACTTATTGTGAAATTGGGTTATATCTGTTGTCATTTTACGATTATTTAATGATTATTTTGACACGATACAAAGATTTAAATAAAAAGGTGAAAATTCTTTCTTTCATGTTCGTAACTTCACCGTAGTTTCTGTCTTCTGCCTAACACTATTGGCACTTTTTGACGTGTATAACCCTTGAATAAACAGATATATAGTATCATTATATCTATGGGCCCTACACGAAGTCGCAACTTACATAAATCTGCGGTATTTATTCTTAAGTATACGAAGACGTAAGTAACCGGCCAAAAAAAAAAAAAAAAAAAAAAAAAAAAAAAAAAAATCTTATCGTATTCTACTAAATTACAACAAACGTGGATAAAAGACTATGGAAAAACTCAAACGAGAATATCCAACTCACCTGGTATGCTGTCCGTCGACGCCCAGGTGTGGAGGGAGTGGGGGAGGGATCTCGTCACCCCTTCCATGGAGTCACTCCCAGAGTCAGTTCCTGAGGACCCGACGCTCACTCCTGACTTACTCCTCGGAACTCCGCCTGACCCGGCCCGCCCCATGACCCACCTCGACCTCCTGCCGGGAATATGAAACTTGACCCTGGGGCTCTTCCTAGGCGACCGACTTTTCGGTATGGGCGAACATTCCTGCGGAGGGGAGTCGTTCATGTAGGGGGAGAGGAGGCCACCGGGACCCCCTTGCAAGCTCTGGGCTCGCTCCATAGCCGCGGCGCTCCGCCTCTTGAACGTCTCCAAGAAGGAGTCGATCTGGCGTTCGATCTGAGTGTGGGGGTAAGAGAAGCTCATCGTCCTGTGTCGCCTCCGGCTCATGATGGCAGCTTTCGAGGTCTGATGCTACGAACTCGAATCTAAGCTTCAAATTCGGCTTCCAAGTTAGCCAGACGGACGTCAAAGTTTGGCCCCAGGCGGTGGTCTTCATATGATCTCATTCGCGAGCGTCATCGCTCTGGCGTTGGCCGACATCTGCAATGAAGAGAAAAGCGTTAATACTTCACGTCTGAAACTGTCAAAGTTGTGGTCAATTTTTTCCTAATGGTGTCTGATATACTCAACATTATTTTTTAAAGCGGTGTCACTTCATAATCAATTAATCTTATCAATGAGCGTCAAATTATAATTTAAAATGTCTGTTCATTCTCGTAGCTATCAAATTACGAATTGGATTAGTTGATTAAATGGGCTTTATTTAATGCCAACCATTATTATAAATAGAAGTGGATGGTAAAGCAACAATACCAACAACGTAAAACATGTATTTGGTAGTCTTATTATAATATATCATACGATTCCAGTGCTAGATAATACTATCTCTGTACTAACTCGAAGCAAAACAAGAAACAAAGTAAAGTAATTATATGATTCCAATACTAGATTATACTATCCCAGTACTAACTCGTAGCAATACAAGAAACAAAGTAAAGTTATTATACGATCCCAGTGCTAGATTATACTATCCCAGCTCTAACTCGTAGCAAAACAAGAACCAAAGTAGAGTAAAAAAATAAGTAAACAATAGGGAGAATGAAACTGTTCAGGCATTTCAGAGGAAAACATTTGCAGCTACTATAAAAGACAGTGGAAGATCTTTTATAGCTGTCATTCTCAGGTTCATTGCCGGCAATTCACAGCCATCTCCTTTCCTGGAACGTCGCATTAGGGGAAAGGAGCGATTTTCATGATATATTTGTCATCGTCACCAGGTCGTTACTTCTTTAAAGTTTAGGCAGTAGTCGTCTTGAAAGATTCCTATTTAGATATAGAGTCGTAATCGCAAAGAAAGGTTCGTCACGTTCCTATCGGTTGCTGCTCATTACATCTATTCTCTACCACCCCAAGTCAGTAACCTTCACACGTCTAACTAAGCATTCTTTCCATTCAAGTTTCTTAGGTCTCCTACATAGTCATTGGAGATACCTACTTCGAGTATACCGAGCGATAAAAAAAATCTCACTTTCTCAAAATGTTTCACTCCTGTCCACCTTCATTGGTTGATAAATCCAATAACAATTAGGAGGCCGACAGAGTACAGATGATCACACACCTTCATGCAGGTATATTTTCAATGTTTTTGAACAATCCTTACTGCAATATCGATGCACGTACTGTTGTTATCAACAACAAAAGCTCAAAACTGCTGATGTACCGATGAATTCTTGCACTGATCCAATAAAGCTATTTGTATTGTGAAAACATATACATTCTAATTTAATATACTTAAAACAAACTGTAGAATCTCTTAAATAAAACCAAAGTTTGTTCTCAGATTATATTTAATTTCTAGGTATATATAGAGGTATATCTATAAATATTTTCTATGCACAAAAACCATGAAAAAAAAAACCCTGTCTTGGTTTCAACGTATGCAAACAACTAAAGGACTTGATCTTTGAAATATTCAAGATGAAAGAACCTCGGAAATTTTAAAACCTCCGGGAAGTTTACGCTGGATTACTCTAACCTAACCGAAGGGGAATGGGATAGTTTTATTGACTAGTATACGTTCTACGCATTTCAAACAACGTATCTGACAAAGTTTCTAAGCAAGATGAATTTATTCCTAAATTTACGGGAAGTCAACATCTATTTACGAAAATAATTACGTCTACGGGAAAGATTCATAACATTTCACTTAATGGAGAGCTGCAAGTTTTGAGACTATGAATGTCTTCCTAAATTTAAAAAAAAATGCAACAGCTATTACGAAAATAACTAAAGTCTACAGGATCCATTCATAACAATTCACTTACTGGAGAGCTGTCGGTTTTGATACAAGATTAATTCCTTCCTAAATTTACAAGAATTCAACATCTATTACTAAAATAATTACGTCTAAGGGAAGGATTCATAACATTTCACTTACTGAGCGAGAGAGAGAGAGAGAGAGAGAGAGAGAGAGAGAGAGAGAGAGAGAGAGAGAGAGAGAGCAAGTTACTTCGCTCTACTAACAACAAGGACCAGTTCTTTCTGAGTCTTTTGAAATATTAATTAATAAAAGCTAAAATAAAGATTAAAAAAAAAACTATCATCTCGAACAACGTACTTGAATTTCCGGAGAGCTCTGTACTCAAAGGCGTTTTCCTCTCAAGTAAATTACTCTTTTGTGCATGAAAAGAAAAGTGCTACATATTTACCTAACACGAATCGCTGATTAAAAAAAAAAAAATACGCGTTCAGGAACCTTTAATTCTAAAGATTTTTCTTTTCCTCTGCTCATTCTTTCAACCTTAAGTAACCTCTGAAAATAATACTATTAGTATATATATATATAATATATATATATATATATATATATATATATATATATATATATATATATATTTTAGTTTTATTTTCTAGATGATATTATTTTAGCCATTATCTTACTTGTCATTACTGTCATTGACACAACATTAAAAACCCTTTCAACTTTTGCAATTGTTTTGAGCATTTTTTGTTCTCTATTCACTTTCACATGTATCTGCCTAATAATAATAATTAATAATAATAATAATAAGAATAATAATAATAATAATAATAAATACGGACAGACTATACATAACACGAAAGGAAGGAGGGAGAGGACTACTAAGCATAGAGGACTGCGTCAACATCGAAAAGAGAGCACTGGGGCAATATCTGAAAACCAGTGAAGACGAGTGGCTCAAGAGTGCATGGGAAGAAGGACTGATAAAAGTAGACGAAGACCCAGAAATATACAGAGACAGGAGAATGACAAACAAACAGAACAGAGGAATGGCAAAACAAACAGACTAAAGAACTGGCCAGCGATGACACATGGCAATGGTTACAGAGGGGAGAGCTCTAGAAGGAAACTGAAGGAATGATAACAGCGGCACAAGATCAGGCCCTAAGAACAAATATATCCAAAGAACGATAGATGGAAATAACATCTCTTCCCATATGTAGGAAATGCAATACGAAAAATGAAACCATAAACCACATAGCAAGCGAATGTCCGGCACTTGCACAGAACCAGTACAAAAAGAGGCATGATTCAGTAGCAAAAGCCCCCCACTGGAGCCTGTGCAAGAAACATCAGCTACCTTGCAGTAATAAGTGGTACGAACACCAACCTGAAGGAGTGATAGAAAACGATCATGTAAAGATCCTCTGGGACTATGGTATCAGAACAGATAGGGTGATACGTGCAAACAGACCAGACGTGACGTTGATTGACAAAGTCAAGAAGAAAGTATCACTCATTGATGTCGCAATACCATGGAACACCAGAGTTGAAGAGAAAGAGAGGGAAAAAATGGATAATTATCAAGATCTGAAAATAGAAATAAGAAGGATATAGGATATGCCAGTGGAAATTGTACCCATAATCATAGGAACACTAGGTACGATCCCAAGATCCCTGAAAAGGAATCTAGAAAAACTAGACGCTGAAGTAGCTCCAACGACTCATGCAGAGAGTGTGGATCCTAGAAAACGCGGGCACATAGTAAGAAAAGTTATGGACTCCTAAGGAGCAGGACGCAACCCGGAACCCCACACTATAAATACCACCCAGTCGAATTGGAGGACTGTGATAGAGCAAAAAAAAAAATAAATAATAAATAAATAAATAATAATTATGTTGAAACGTAACGGAAAAATCTGCCTTTGTCTTATGGCTTGCAGTTCGCTGCTTGCATTTTTCACGAATGATCTTCCGAATTTAGAAGCAGTGGGAAAAAAATCAATGGATTACGCGGGAAAACTTAGTACCTCAGCTCAACGAGTCGCACTAACTTAAGTTAGCCATAGACATCCAAGTAACTACCTCTCCAAGTATAATACTTGTATCAGCAATATTATCATCATTATCATGGATTTTAATGCAATTTAAATAAAAGTAGAAATTCGGTTATGCAGAATTAGTGTCGATGTGCAACGTGAAGCAATTGGGCTTTTGAGTTCAAGGACCAGCCTTAAAAGGAGAGAGAACAAAAAAAAGACGGTGAAACTATTAAATTTTTCGAATCAGGTTACAGCTATTTATTTAATGGTATCCGCCAGCTATCTCGCCAAGTGGCCTTGACATTACACACCCTATAGATAAAAGGTCAAGAAGTCATAAATAACGCCTTATCACTGGAGAGTAACTACCACTGGACTACTAAAGCCACAAAAGATATTGAACAGTAAAAAAAAAAGAGAGAAAGAGAGAGAGAGTAGATATGTTTACCAAAAAAAATATTACGTGGTTCCGAATCTTTTTTTTTTCCGTAGAGGACCAAGATTTCTTCGTATTTAGCCATTAGGTCAAGTTGATAACGGGAGATAAATGCTGTCTACGTGGAAAAACTTTTCTTTGGAAAGTAAAGCGCTTTCTACTTTCGAATCCCGTGGTAACTGATTAACCTCTCTGTAGAACAGCATGATGTAGATCAGCGGTTCCCAAGCTTTTCTTAGCACGACACCAATAAGCACACTCAAATGTTCAGTGTGACCCAAAGTCAATATATATATATATATATAATATATATATATATATATATATATATATATATATATAGATATATAATATGCCAAGTAATTGTGTTCTGAGAAGTTTGGTCATATGTCGATAAGTAAAAGAGAAACAGAAAAAGTTGACATATTATTTACAAAAAAAAAGGTAGCTAATCATAAATTAAATTCTCAGGTTCTTTATTATTTAATTTATTGGTTTTTTCTCAGTGAGAATTCTAGTAATTGTTACTATACAAAGCATCTATTTTAACATACCTCGTGCCCGCTGTTTGGAAGTTTTGTACACCCATTCACTGGGGGTACCTCAGCGACCCCACTGGGGGTCCCAGCCCCTGATTTGGGAACCCCTGATGTAGAAATTACTCCCTAAAGGAGTGATTTCAATCATATTGACACCTCTCGTTCTCCAATCCAATAATGCTGCTTTAAGAAATCAAGGTAGTGACTGATTTTTCAGGGACTATTGGTGATCGCTCATAATTAAATCGTGCAACAGCTGGGTCCCTAAATATCACAGTGAGAAAGGTATAGACATGATTTCCCAATGTTACCAGGGAAACCAGATGACATTCACACTCGGCTGGCTTCTTGAGTCCCTGAGCTCTGACCCACTACCGCTCAAGCCAGACACCCAAGGTCAGTTTTCATGATGACAAGCGTAGAATTTTAGAATGAGATTGCTAGCAAAGTGTCCATACAAATTTTGGTAATCAACGGAATCTGACGAACGTAATATTCACTGCCTTCTCCTTAACCACCCCACTCGGCCCCTGAACCAACGCCCCCCCCCCCCCCCCCACCACCCTCCCCCAACCCCCCCTTTCCCGGTCCCCTATCGCTGCTCCCAGCCGACTTCCCTACAGTGGGCGGACTCGGCTACGATAAATACATCCGAAGATAAATGGACAAATACAAAATCCGATGGAAAAGGGAGAGAGGAAAACCATCTTTCCTTTGTCTCGCCAACCCTCTGGTTAGGAAAGGACTTTGAGAGAGAAGGAGATGAGCATGTGCGCTCTCTCCTCCTCCTCTCTTCTTTGCTGTGACACAAACAGACACTTTTTGAGGAGCGAATAAAAGTATTTGGTTATTGCGGAGGAGTGGTCTTGTCGTCTTTGTGGCTGTGATAGCTATCTTGCTGCAGAAGGAGGAGTTGATCTGGATTCCTTTGAAACTATCCAAGAGAAACAAGGACGGCACACGTGTATAATATATATATTTGTGAGAGAGAGAGAGAGAGAGAGAGAGAGAGAGAGAGAGAGAGAGAGAGAGAGAGAGAGAGTGTGTGTGTTTTAGCTTCAAAGGAGCTGGTATGACTCCCCTTAGCTAGATAGCTATCATAGCAACAAAGATGAGGACCCTCCATAATTAAACTTTATATACATACATGTATATATATCTACATTATATATATATATATATATATACATATAATATATATATATATATATATATATATATATATATATATACATTATATATATATACATTATATATATATATATATATATATATATATATATATATATATATATATATATATATTCGGTAATATATTTGGTACAGATTCGCATCAGGAAGTGTGTTATCGAAGAGAGTACCAACTAGTCTTCAGTGATACAATCCAATGATCATTTGAATGGCAATGAAAATAAAAAGCGAAGTTCAGTTTTTCCTTTTGCTCAACTATAGTCATTTCCCAACTCAACCCTTTCATAAGAAGGCAGAAATTGAGTGTTTCTCTGTAATAATCGGTTTGTACCCTCGACCTCTACAAGGGAAAAAGAACAGCACCAACACAGAATAAAGTAACCGCCAACCCCCCCACCCCCCAGTAAATAGGAGCTCAAGTAGAGATCGAAGCGCAAAAAGCAAACGCGTATGATACTCACGACATGGAGCTATCATTCATTATCGACTCCGTGACCCAAATCGCTAACTTCGCCCAACCGCCCTGCCCGCGCCCCCCAACCTACCCACACACACACACAAACACATCTTTGTCCCTGTGAGCGTCAGAAATGGCCCGTATTTCTTTGTTGCTGGTTATGTTAACCTCTGAAACGTCGTTATTCTGGAGCGACAGAGATGCATTACTTGACACAACGCGACATGCCTTGAGGTCCTCGTGCGGATTCCACCCAGTGATAAATAGCTTCGTCCAGAAGATGTCATTCAGGCAGTCATGACTTTGAAAAGGAAAAAATGTCAGGAAGGAAAATCGTAAGTGAAGTTCGTACTGGAATAAAAGTTAATGCATCTCGTGTTGGAACGAAGGTCAGTGGCTTTTGTATACTAGGAATAAAAGTAGGTGACTGATTTTATTGTAACTTGGGTACAGTGACTATGTCTTTTGGCCTAATGGACATAAACATGTCTCGCTCATCTTGATTAGTATTCTGGCAGCGATGTCATGTCAAAGTATTTTGTTGAACGAACGAAAGTCCTCGAATTTCTTTCGAGAATGAAATACAATTAACTTTTGCATTGAGGCAAGTTCGTTGGTGTTGGACCGATGTAGATATTACCGATTTTACGCTTGGAAAAAGCTTATTGATGTAAGCTGGAACAAGTTCAGTTATCTTTGTACTTGCCACAAGGGATATTCACTTTCCCACTTGACCTGTGGTGACTATTATTTCCTTTAGTGACAGAAGCAAAGGTTGATGACGCGACATCTACATTGAAGCAGAAGTCATTGAACTTGCGCTTGGTCGTATTAGAGCAATGTCATGTCAAAATGGATTTCTCAGGAAAAGAAATAATGTCCATGCCATTCGTTTGGGACGAAGGTCAAAGCCTCCAAGTATTAGAGCAGAGGTCTCTGGCTAACCTTGCTCATGATTTAAAAAGAAAGATAACCATAATATTCTTGGTTTCTGTTTCCTAACATTAGCAATTATGACTTGGACCATCGACGGATGGTCTCTTGTTCTTTATTTTTCTGAAGTTGTATGTGGAAGATCTTCCACATACACAATTGATCCCTGGTGAGTAAATAGGAGTGCAATATGTTACAAAATGCAAAAAGTTTCATTATGAAAGACTATTAGATACTTGCCACGATAATATATTGTTTGTATGGTGTTTTTACGCTGCATGGAACCAGTGGTTATTCAGCAACGAGACCAACGGCTTTACGTGACTTCCAAACCACGTCGAGAGTGAATTTCTATCGCCAGAAATACACATCTCTTACCCCTCAGTGGAATCCCACGATAATATAAAACTATGAGAATAACAATATCTATATAGAATGATAGGAACTACAATAATAAGTTTTAAAAGAAATGAAATATGCAGTTCGTACGTTATTAAATGTTGAAACTAACTAGGAGAATGAAACCCCCCCAAAAAAAAGAAGGGGGGGGGGGGGAATGGCAAATGTGAGATTGTACCAAAGTTGTATTCCAAACATTTCAAGATATATTTGGACATGTGTGCGTGGCTAGTATGAAATTCATACATATAAAATAATTTTACATATAATTATACATATAGACGACAGGTATTAGAAAACAATAACTAAACAAGAAAGCACCGAGAATCATTTAAAGATCACACTAACTACATTCTTCCAATGTGAACATTCCTAACGAATAACAAGAAAAAGCACACTCCCAGAGCTCATAAAACTCACAAAAATAATTTGCAAAAATAAAACATCCCTCGTTAGAATTCCAAGTTGGAAAAAAAAGGACGAGAGAAAAAAAATTCCGAATATTATGGTTCAATTCCCAGAATCCGAGGATCACGCGAGCTTACTTGAATTCCAGGAAATATAAAATAATGTCAATATTCTTGATGCAGGGAATAGAGGCTTTGGGGAAACTTTATCAAATGTAGGTACAATTGCAATTTATGGAAGGTTTTTGTGCTTATTGCCTCCTGTGTACATTGATATTCCAGCAAGCGCACGCACTTCCACTTCTGTCTGTCTGTCTATGACTATATACTTTTAATATTCACATGTACAGATACATATATATGTATATATATATATATAATATATATATATATATATATATATATATATATATATATATATATATATATATATACACACACACACACACACACACACATATATATATATATATATATATATATATATAATATATATATAGATATATATATATATAGTTTTATATATATGTATATGTTATATATTAGTATATATATATATATATATGATATATATATGATATATATATGTATATTGTAATATATATATATATATATATATATATATATATATATATATCTATATATAGATTTATATATATAATCTATATACATATATATATATATATATATATATATATACATATATATATTTATATTATGTATATGTATATATATATATTATATATATATATATATATATATATATATATATATATATATATCTATCATCTATATATATATATATATATATTATAGATATAAGATATATTTATATATACGTATATATATATCTATATATATATATACTATATATATTTATATATATATACATATATCTATATATATATTTATATATATATATATTTAGATATAGATATATATATATATATATATATATATATATATAGATATATATATATATAGATATATATATGATAAATATATATATATAGATATATATATATATATATATATATATTATATATATATATATATATATATATATCTATATATATATACATATATATTTATATATATATATATATATATATATATATATATATATAATATATATATATATATAATCTGAACATCTATGCATATCTATATGCAAAAGTAAATGAACTTTGGCAAACAAAAAACGCGCGGAGGAAAATCATTTTATTGCATGTATAATCAGAAAACAAACACGCATCGCTCATACCCAGAAAGTACCCAACGTACCTCGTCGTGAGGCAAGGGTACGACTTGTAATGGCCGAAATTATACACTTGTAAAATTCGCAAGTGTATAAATTCCTGTTTATCTTTGATTCAACGCAAAACACATTTTGCAGACCTTTCTAGGCTTTTCCATAGACCTTTCCTACGCCCTAACTAGAGAAACAACAGCAAGAACAACAACAACAACAAATATGTAAGTTTATTAGGCTTACTCCCCAAGCAAAAGAAAATTTTTTTGAAAGAAATTAGGCAAAATAAAATATCAATTTAATTAGGCTGTTCTAACGAATGCAGAGTGACACTATTTTTGTTCAGCGGAGTGCCAGCGACAATACTACTCAGAGCGTTACCCTGAATAACGGGAATTAGTAATGGACGAAATGTGAGTGCACATCAATGATGGAACACAGTGAATAATACGTTGGAAGAGTATGAATTAAATATTTAAGTAAATGCTTTAGTAAACTTTTAATATAGAGAGAGAGAATGTGTTATACCATTAGTTTCATTTTAACAGTTTATTTTGATCTTAAATAATGGCATATCGAATGTAATATGATTTTATCACTGAACTAAACAAGGCAGGTTAGAGAGTTATGAGAGTGAGAACTTTCTATTTAGTTATGTAGTGATTCTTTTGAATTTTACTAAACACGATATGACAGGTAATTCCTTAGTTAGGATGGTTGATTTATCACCCAAATGTTATAAAAGATAACAAGAAAAATACAATTTAATCTTAGTAATTAATATAAATCTATAGTAGGAATAATGTAACCCTCAGTACCTTTAGTCAGAGGGCATTCAATGATCCAACCTCCTGTTTGCTAGGGGCGTGCTAAAACCCACGGTCAATTAGTGCGTTGTTTCACCAACGAAAATTTATATAAATACACTGTATTTTATCAGAAATAATTGTTCTGTACTATTTATCATGAACATTATTTATTTTTTAAATTTTCTTTCTGATCGATAAATCATAAATATCCTATCCTAAAATTACTGTATAATAATTCAACGCGAAACACCTTTTTTCAGACCTTTTTAGGCTTTCCTAACCCCTAACAAGAACAGCAACAGTAAGAAAAACAACAAAAACAATAAATGTAGATGCAGGCTTCCTCCCCGAGTAAGCGAAAAGATGGAAAATAAGCTCTCGTAGGCGTTCACACTCTCGACATCTGTTAACGTATTCGGCGTGCAAGGAGAGAGAGAGGGAGAGAGTAAGAGAGATAACAAGGGAACACAACCAAAGACTGGAATAGACCACCTGTTGGTTTTCACCTGTGCGTGAATGAACCCTCTTCCCATCTTCGAACCATTCAATAAGTGACATTCTTTTGATCAATTTCCCGAGACTTGATACGTTTGTCCCCCTTTTCCAACTGCTTTGTGTATAACGAAATTCTAAGTTTCCTCTCTCTTCCACTTTACGTAAATGGCCTCTCTCTCTCTCTCTCTCTCTCTCTCTCTCTCTCTCTCTCTCTCTCTCTCTCTCTCTCTCGTTCGAACTTCTATCGCTTCCAGTCGTGTCAGGATTGCTAGAGGATAAATTGGCACCTATCAATACACCCTGAAACCCCTTTGAAGCTGCAAAGTATATTTTAAATTAAAAAAAAAAAATACTAACTACATTAAATTTCGAAGAATAACCAAACCACTAAATACAAAGTAATTCGCATCCATAACCAAGATGAGCATAAAAAACATGGCTCCAAGGAGATAAGTAATCAGTAAGTAGATTCTTATCATCCAGAACATGGGTTGAGATCTCTGGCCACGAGTTGAACTCCAATAATAAAGAATAAAATAACAATGTAGCTATGTTGAGAAACCTGTTAATACCTGCGACGATTGCTTTGTGCTTACGAACCCACCAACCTAACCTACCTAATAACAATAAAATAATAATAATAATAAATAATAACTAATAATAAGAATAATAATAATAATCAATAATAATAAGAATTACCTTTACTTTTACTTAAAAGTAATGGCTTACTTCACGCAGCCATTACTACTTGTAGAGATTCTTCTCTATTTTGCGAATTAGGCAGGCTTGTTTTCAGTTGCTACTTAAACAGGCTAGTCGAGTCGCCTATAAGAGGTCATGGAAATAAAAGGCAGGGTCAAAAAGGAGGGTAATATATGTTTAGAATTTTACAGATAAACTATTGATACCATAGTCAGCAAAGTGCAGTAACGATTTTCTCTCTCTCCTCCTCCTCTCTCTCTCTCCTCTACTCTCTCTCATTCTCCTCTCTCTCTCTCTCTTTCTCTCGCTCTTTTCTTAAAGCGAGCTTTCGTTCTGGAGCTGCCAGAAACTCCTCGGGCTGCTGGGAAGCTGAGGGTGGACTGATCTTGGTGGCGGTGGTCCCGTCCTCCCCTTATATCTTGTGCGTAGGACAGTCAGGGGTGGGGTATGCCCCATGGCTTGTCTCCATATTGGCATGCCTGAGCCAAGGTTCTCAAGCCAACTTTCTTCCCCCCCCCGAAGCCGATCGGTTGCGTTGGCAAGCATATCCTGCAGCCGCCTGGACCCTCCCTAAGCGGCGACTGATAACATTGATGGGCGTTGCGCTACGTCTGTAGGACGTTCACCGGCTTAACTTTTGATTTACTATCGGCTTGCAGAGTACCTCGGTTCGGGGGGCGTTGTACATCCATAGAGTTTTAGCATGATCTGGTCGGTTTGGTCATTGGTTGGTGGGCAGGTCTTCTCATACTCGTAGGGAGGAGAAAATTCTTCCTGCCGTCGTATTCAGTGTAGGTTTTACTTGCTGGATGAGGAGCGCCCTCCAGCAAGGCGCAACCGAACGGGGTCATCAGGGCCTTCCGGATGATCTTCGTGTTCTTTATGATGACCATCTCGGGAGATGGACCTCGTGACGTTTGGTGCGGGCCGTGATTCTTTATAGCCCCCTATTGGGCGTGGCACGAGAGGATCTCGTCGACAGTCGCATGGTAGTACCATAACCTAACGTAGGCGCCGCCTGCATTCGCGGACCTGAGGGCATGTATAAACTGGTACACTTACATGGCGTCCTGCTTTCATGGGTTTCTCGTACCTGTTTGGAAGAGGGGTTTATTTGTTTCATATAAGAAGATCGCGCGTCCTCCGATTCTGGTAATATATGATTTAAGTCGATATTCTTGGTGTCGTCAGTCGGGGATACCATTATTTCAAGGAAATTAATTTTCTTAATGGCGTCCTCTTCTTCACGGTTAATAGGTAACTCATGAAGGCGTTTGTAGTACAGCTTGATATTGATCGCCTGGGGGCGGGGATGGCGAGGCTCTACCACTACTGTACCATTTCTCCAGGGCTGTTGCGGAACTTCCTTGCTGGATTAATTTATTTTGAGTACCCGTTGATTCACAAGTAACTTTGGGAGGCGCGGTCGAGTTCCTGGCTTTGAAGTGTCCTGCCAGGTCGAGCAGTTGGGAGGAGGGACCCTCCTTGACGAAGGCCCTGAACGGTGGTGCCTTTTGAATATGGAGGGGGCACTAGCTGTCTCCGTTGAGGGCAAAGTCCGAAATTGGTTTTTTCTTGTTGTGTAGACTGAAGTACGGAGACCAGTCCTTCCGTCTTCGACTTACAAAGGACGTCGGAGGAAAGGGAAGCCGATCGTCGGAGCTTGCGTTCGGACTGTGTAAATTCAGCACACACTACACTGCTGAAAATGCTTGGACGGAAGGGCTTCTTACCTCATCCTCGGCGTCGGACTTGCATCCAAAGATGTCGTCCAAATATAACGTCCATATCTCGCGGGGTTGCTGCATCCTTGGCGAAGGACGCCCGTTCCTCCACGGTAGCCCATATTAAAAGTTTAGCGAAGAAGGGACCCCCCCAGTTGCGAGCCCCATCGCTCCAAATGGGCTCCCCCACTGTGGGGGTCTATTCGATAAACTTTTATATTGGCACCGTGGGGAGGAAAAACGGGTCTTCGCCAGGATGCAGCAACCCCGCAGATATTGGACCGTTATAGTTGACGGACATCTTTGTGCAAGTCGACGCCGAGGAATGACAGGTAGAAGCCCTCCGTCAAGGCATTTCAGCAGTTTGAGTGTGCTGAATTAACACAAAGTCGAAACGCCAGCCCTCCCGACGATCGCTCCACCCCTTCCCTCGACGTCCTTGTAAGCAAGACGGAAGACGGTCTACCGTAACTTTCAGTCCCTACAAAAACAAAAAGAAAACCAATTTAGGAACTTTTGCCTCAAGCGGGAGGACAGCGAGTGCCCCCGCCAGATTTCAAAAGCACACCGTCAGGGCCTTCGTCAGGATGGCCCTCTCCCACTATGCTCGATCCTGGCAGGACCACTCACCAGGAACTCGGACCGCGCCTCCCAAGTACTTGTGAATAAACGGGTACTCAAAATAAATTAAAAATTTAATCAAGCAAGGGAAGTCCGCACATGCCCTGGAGAAATGGTACAAAGTAGTTGAGGAGCCCGCAGCCCCGCCCCCAAGGATAATATTCAAAGCTGTACTACGAAAGCCTTCATCGAGTTTCCATTTTACCCGTGTAAGAAGATGGAACGCCATTAAGAAAATTATTTTCTGATAATGTAATCCCCGACTGACGACACCAAGAATAATACGACTTAATCATATATTACCGAGAATCGGAGGATCGCGCGATCTTATTATGTGAAAAAATAACCCCTGCTCCACAGGTACGAGAAACCCCTGAAGCAGACGCATGTAGTGTACCAGTATACAATGCCCAGTCCGGCGAATGCAGCGGTCGCCTACGTAGTGGTAATCGACGACCATGTCCAACTGTCGAAGAGACCTCTCGTGCCACGGCCCAAGAGGGGGCCTATAAAGAAGTCAACGCCCGCACCGAAACATCAACCGATGGCCATCTCCCGAGATGTTCATCATAAATGAACACGAAGATCATCGGGGGGGGGGGGGGGGGGAAGGACCCTGCATGCCCGTCCGGTTTGCGCCCTTGATGGCAGGCGCACCCTATCCAGCAAGTAAGAAAAACCTACACTGAATGAACGACGCAGGAAAAATTTCTCCTCCCTAACGAGTATGAGAAAGACCATGCCAACCAAAACCCAATGACACCACCGATCATGACAAACTCTTGATGGCTTACAAAAACGCCCCCGAGACGAGGTACTCACCCTGCAAGGCCGATTGTTAAAATCAGAAAGTAGCCGTGGACGTCCCACCCAAGCGTAGCGCAACGCCCATCAATGTTACAGCGGCCGCTTAGCGGAGGTCCCAGGCGGCTGCAGGATATTGCTGACAACGCAACCATCGGCTCGAAGAAAGTGGCTTGAGACCTGGCTCAGGCAACGCACCAAGTGAAAACAAGACTCCCGACCACCACACCAATAGGAGGGACAAGCATGTGGGGCAGGACCCCCTGCTGTCCTAACCACAGATAATATAAGGAGGACTGGGACACCGCCAACCCAAGATCAGTCCACCACCCTCAAGACTTCCACCCCAGGCCCGAGGATGTCTGGCAGCTCCAGAACGGAAAGCTCGCTTGTTAAGAAAGAGAGAGAGAGAGAGGAGAAGAAAATCGTTAAAATGACGTTTGATGACTATGGTATTCATAGTTATTTCTGTAAAATGTTCGAAATATATACACCTATTTTGACGACCCGTGCATTTTACCATGACCTCTATAGGCGCTCTTACTAGCCTGTTTAAAGTAGCACTTGAAAAAAAGCCGCTTATTCGCCAAAATAGAGACAATCTCTACAAGTGTAATGCTGCTGAAGTTAGCCATTACTTTTAATTAAAGTATGCTGAGAGGAGGGTCCTGCTTCCTAAAGTAACAATAATAATAATAATAAATAATATATTTATTAGTTACTGAGATAAGATTCCCCATTGAGAGTCCATTTAGTTCCGGAAGCGAAATGAGTTCGTAACCAAATCTATCGTGCCTTTTAGAGTTATGAAGTGTCCTGAGCAATCATCGTGATGAAATTCAACCAGTTATGCATATTATCATACAAATTATACTAATTATTCACGAGACAAACGAGGTAACCAAGAGTCATAATAAAAACGAATCTAATTAGCGGTGAATGTTAGCCCAGTGTCTGTAGCCCAGTAAAATTTGATACTGTTGTAAAAGGACTGTTGTATTATTATTATTTATTATTTTCTATCCTCAGTCATCCTATTCGACTGGGTTGTTTTTTATTAGCCGTGGGGGTTCCGGGTTGCCATCCTGCATCCTTAGGAAGCTCCATCACTTTTCTCACTATGTGCGCTGTTTCTAGTTAAGCACCAGTCCTGTCTGCATGAATCCTGGAGCTACTTCTACAATCTAGTTTTTTCCAGGTTCCTTTCCAGGAGGAATCTTGGGATCGGTGGCCTATGGTTTCTTATGATTGATTTGGTTAACAATTTGATTTCCACTTGGTAATTATTCCCGCAATACCTTCTTATTTCTATTTTCAATTCTGGGTATTATATCAATTTTTTCTTTTTTTCCTTTATCTTTCTTTCTTTTCATCTACTCTGGTGTCCCAATGGTATATTGCGACATCAATGAGTGGGATGCATGCTTCTTGATTTTAATCAATTCTGAGCGCCCGACGTTGGTTCTAACTTGTACGTATCACCCTACTGTTTCTGAATACCAGATGAAATTGAGCCTTCAATTCTACTAGATTTTTGAACAGGTTTTCACACTTTTAACTCTTAAACGTCATCAATTTGTGAAGTAGGCTTCTAAAGAATACAGCGCCTGTATACGAACAAGGCATGATCCGACCATTCCCAGCTTGGCTCCAGAGTGCGGTGCTAACAAAATCGACCTGGTTCAAATAGAGCGTCGTTTTCGCCCAACCGAAAATTAAAATAAATAAGTTATATTTTATCAAATATAATTGTTTTGTACAATTTAACATGCACGTTATTTTTTTACATTTTCATTCAAATAAATCAAAAATATCCTAACCTGAAATTCCTGTATCTCAACCTTTTTCAGACCTTTGTAGGCTTACTCCCAGAGTAAACGAAAAGCAACAGGGATACCAAACAAATAAAGTAAACTAAACATCCTAATGGGCAGCAACTGCCCAGCATGTGAAGGTTGTAAAATTGATATATGAAAAAAAAAATTGTTTTGACACCGCGGGAAAAAAAATATATTCGAAACTGAAAACTGCCAAGCGGTCCAAAATATGTATGAAGAAGGGTTTACCTTTGGGTCCGTGGAATCCATGAATTGCATTCTTTTCATTTTTGTCAAATCCTCTGAACTATATCATTCTCTTTTTTTATATTTTCCTTGCGTTCACGAAGAGACAATACAAGGTGCAAATACTCTGAATTTATCATCAGCTTTATAATGAATTATTTAAAATTTAAATAAAAATCCTCTGAACTATATTATTCTCTTTTTTTATATTTTCCTTAAGTTCACGAGAAATTACAATGTGTAAATATTCTCAATTTATCATTAGCCTTATAAAGAATCATGTAATATTCAAATAAAAATCTTCTGAAGCTATAAAATTCTTATTTTTTGCATTTTCCTTGCGTTCACGAAGAGATTATATAAGGTGTAACTATTCTGAATTTATAAGCCTTATAAATATTTATTTGATATTTAAATAAAAAAATAATATACACTTCCGAAGAGATTACATAAGGTGTAACTATTCTGAATTTAAAAGCCTTATGAAGATTTATTTAACATTTAAATAAAAATAATACACACTTTAAGCTTTCCTCACAATATATTTTGGCTGTATGCGTCACATGCCTCTAGGCGCCGTGCGTCTCCGTGTGTTTTAAACGTAATGGATCGTTAAATGGAAAGCAGAAGAATTATCCTCTTTTTTTTTTATGAAAATCCAGATATTATCCGGAGCATTTTGCCTTATGCCATTCTAGACAACGACGGATATACGTAGACTTCTCTACACGGATAGACTGGAGCCAGTGTGGTTTTGGGACCTTTCCATAAAGTATGGTGTTACATAGCTAATTTTGGTGGGGTACGTGAGATTTCGTATCTACTTAATATGACAAAGAGTGATGGTCGTTATGAGGAGCTCGTAACGAAGTTGGTGGACAGGGGTAATAGCTGATGATTTCATGTTAAACAGAAGGACTTGGGTTGAAAGCTTAAAAAAAAAAACTAAAAAAAAAGGCTAGAGGCTTTTCACGCTAGGATGCCATTTAACGAGCTTTAAAGCATGGAGATGAAATAGGTGAATTGTCCTATGAAATAAAAGCAAGAAATTACATAAAAATAACAGATTTCTAACAACAGGGGAGGGAGATGAGAGAGGAGAGAGGAACTGGCAAGAGAGAGAGAGGAGAGACCGAGGAGAGAATGAGAGAGAGCGAGAGAGAAACAAATAATCGTTTTCTTTTTTTTATTTGCTAACAATACCTAACAAGTACTTTCACTTTAAATACATCTTCGCTGACACCCGCAGGCTAAGTCACTGCTGTATAAGCAATGGATTGCCGCTGAGTTGGGATCTGCATTCTCTATGCAGTATATTAAAAAAAGGTGGCATCCGACCTTCAGCTTACTCGAGGGGCGCGCTAAAAACTACGGTCAGATAGCGCGTTGTTCCACCAACGAAAATTAAAATAAATTCGCTATATTCTATTAGAAATAATTGTTCTGTACCGTTTAACATGCAAATTTTTTTAATTCTAATAAATAAATCATAAATATGCTATCATGAAATTCCTGTATCTTCTAACTCAAAAGGCAAAAGCACCATTTGTTTTAAGGCTTTTCCCATAGGACCTCAGCCTACCCCCCCCCCAACAAAGAACAACAACCCAAACAAACAAACAACAACAAAGCCATTTGTAGGCTTACTCCCTGAGTATGCGAAAGAAAAAATCATAGCAAAGCATCGCCACATAATTTCCATATGATTCATAAATCGTACAAAATTTACCAGTAAGTAAAGGAGAGAGAGAGAGAGAGGGAATGAAAGATAACACATACCAAGAGTCCATGAGAGAGCGCATATACGATGAGT
>NC_087204.1:20156648-20166648 GCF_015104395.2 Macrobrachium nipponense | reverse complement strand
GATTTTATAGGTCTGAAACAAAGCGTTTTTCTGCGTTTTCAGATTCATTTAACCAAGATTTTATAGGTCTGAAACAAAGCGTTTTTTCGTTTCAGATTCATTTTAACTAAGATTTTATAGGTCTGAAACAAAGCGTTTTTCTGCGTTTCAGATTACATTTTAACTAGATTTTATAGGTCTGAAACAAAGCGTTTTTCTGCGTTTCAGATTCATTTAAAACCAAGATTTTTATAGGTCGAAACAAAGCGTTTTCTGCGTTTCAGATCATTTTAACTAAGATTTATAGGTCTGAAACAAAGCGTTTTTCTGCGTTTCAGATTCATTTAAACTAAGATTTTATAGGTCTGAAACAAAGCGTTTTTCTGCGTTTCAGATTCATTTAAACTAAGATTTTATAGGTCTGAAACAAAGCGTTTTCTGCGTTTCAGATTCATTTTAACTAAGATTCTATAGGCTGAAACAAAGCGTTTTTATGCGTTTTAGATTCATTTTAACTAAGATTTTATAGGTCTGAAACAAAGCTTTTTTTCTGCGTTTCAGATTCATTTAAACCAAGATTTTATAGGTCTGAAACAAAGCTTTTTTCGGCGTTTCAGATTCATTTTAATAAGATTTTATAGGTCTGAAACAAAGCGTTTTCTGCGTTTCAGATTCATTTAAACTAAGATTTATATAGGTCTGAAACAAAGCGCTGCGTTCAGATTACATTTTAACTAAGATTTTATAGGTCTGAAACAAAAGCGTTTTTTCTGCGTTTCAGATTCATTTAAACTAAGATTTTATAGGTCTGAAACAAAGCGTTTTTCGCGTTTCAGATCATAACTAAGCTTTTATAGGCGAAACAGCGTTTTCTGCGTTTCAGCTTCATAAACGGTCTAGATTTTTCTTTTATAGGTCGAAACAAAGCGTTTTTCTGCGTTTCAGATTCATTGATAAACTTTAGATTTTAGGTCTGAAACAAAAGCGTTTTCTGCGTTTCAGATTCATTTAAACTAAGTTATAGGTCTGAAACAAAGCTTTTTCTCGTTTCAGATTCATTTTAACTAAAGATTTATAGGTCTGAAACAAAGAGTTTTCTGCGTTTCAGATTCATTTAAACTAAGATTTGATAGGTCTGAAACAAAAGCGTTTTTCTGCGTTTCAGATTCATAACTAAGATTTTATAGGTCTGAAACAAGCGTTTTTATGCGTTTCAGACATTTTAAAACAGATTTTATAGGGTCTGAAACAAAGCGTTTTTCTGCGTTTCAGATTCATTTAAACTAAGATTTTATAGGTCTGAAACAAAGCGGTTTTTCTGCGTTTCAGATTCATTTTAACTAAGATTTTATAGGTCTGAAACAAAGCGTTTTTTCTGCGTTCAGATTTCATTTAACTAAGATTTTTATAGGTCTGAAAACAAAGCGTTTTTCTGCGTTTCAGATTCATTTTAAACTAAGATTTTATAGGTCTGAAACAAAGCGTCTCTGTTTCAGATTCATTTTAACTAAGATTCATAGGTAAACAAAGTTTTTTTCTGCGTTTCGATCATTTTAAACTAAGATTTTATAGGTCTGAAACAAAGCGTTTTTCTGCGTTTCAGATTCATTTAAACTAAGATTCCATAGGGTCTGAAACAAAGCTTTTTCTGCGTTTCAGATTCATTTAAACTAAGATTTTATAGGTCTGAAACAAAGCGTTTTTCTGGTTTCAGATTCATTTTTAAAACTAAAGATTTTATTAGGTCTAAAACAAACTTTTTTCCTGTTGTTTTCAAGTATTTTCAAATTTGTTTAAACTTAAGATTTTATAGGTCTGAAACAAACGTTTTTTTGCGTTTCAGATTACATTTTAACTAAGATTTTAATAAAAGGGTCTGAAACAAAAGCGTTTTTTCTGCGTTTCAGATTTTCATTTTAACTAAGATTTTATAGGTCTGAAACAAAGCGTTTTTTTTTTCGTTTCAAATTCATTCTAACTAAGATTCAATAAGTTTGAAACAAAGCGTTTATCTGCGTTTCAGATTACATTTTAACTAAGATTCCTATAGGTCTGACAGCGGTTTTTTCTGCGTTTCAGATTTCATTTTAAAAACAAGCTTTTATAGGTCTGAAAAGGTTTTTTCTGCGTTTCAGATTCATTTTAACCAAGATTCTATAGGTCTGAGCGTTTTTCTGCGTTTCAGATTCATTTTAACTAAGATTTTATGCGTCTGAAACAAAGCGTTTTTTATCGTTTCAGATTCATTCTAACTAAGATTCAATAGTTCAGAAGAACTTTTTCAGAACTACTTTAACCAAAATTCCATTTTCTTAAAATTACAGAATGATTTTATGCAACTTCATACAACACCGCTGACGACAGGCAGATGTATATATCAGCACTAGTTTCTTACTTCGTCACTTACCTGTATTCGTACTGAAAATGTACTGAATTTGTAGTCAATATTGACAATACCTGAAGTAACTAGAATTACTGAAACAAAAGATTGTTTAATTATCGCTTACTTGGGGAGTAAGCCCACAAACTACTTTGTTGTTGTTGTTGGGGTACTCAAGCATAAAAAGGTCTGAAAAAAGTTTTTCGCATAGAGTTAAAGATACAGGAATTTTAGGATAGGGTATTTATGATTTATTTATTAGAATGCCAATGTATACTAAGCAGTACAGAACAAATATTTCTAATAAAATACAACATAATCATTTTAATTTTCGTTTGTGAAACAAGGCTCCATTTGACCGTAGATTTTAGCACGTTTTAATTTACGTCAAGTTGGGAATATAATGTTTAATGAGGCCAGACAATATAACTATACGTCATCAATGCACTAAGGATTATCATATTCCAAATGTCATAATCAGTATTGATGTAACTCCTAGGTCATTTCAAATCCAGAGACAGGTTATCTGAAAGGCTATTCTCAGACCAATATCAAGCAATCATAACCTTACTAATTGTAGGAATCTAAACGAAGTTTTCAATGCGATATGAGAAATTCAAGGGAAACCACTAGACTTGCATTTCATTCTTGAAATAATTACTTCGTCAATTATGAATTTCCAGACGGAAGTCAGTCATAAGCCTGGTATTGAAAGAACGTTTGTATTTCTAGACAGGACGCCTATTGGCTAATGAGTGACGACCAGCTAGGATGAGGCTGTGGAATGAACTCATTCTACAAAGTCTGTACTTAGTGGCACTTTGATATATATATATATATATATATATATATATATATATATATATATATATATGTATGTATGTTATATGTATATGTATATGTATATATATATACGTGTATGTATATATATATATATATATATTATATCATTGTATTATATATATATAGTATATATTTTACAGATAAATATAAATATTTATAGTGTGAGGAGAGAGAGAGAGAGAGGAGACGGAGGAGGGAGAGAGAGAGAGGAGAGAGAGAGAGAGAGAGAGACGGGGGAAGGGAGAGAGAGTGACGGGAACAACATCGCAACACAGAGCAGAGTTATTTAGTGGGGCACTCGCACTGTTGGACATCAGTTTCAATTCATATTTTGCTTTGCAAAGCAAGCGCTTTTTAACTTTCAACAGCATTCTGAAGCTGCGAGAAACGGCATCGTAAACCAGGGGTTAGGGGGCGCGGGGGGGGGGGGAGGGGGCGCGGGGGGGGGGGGGGGGGGACAGAATTTGATTCAACTGGACATCAGCCGCCCCACCACTCTCCCCACGGAGCAAAAGAGGATTAAATCTGCCTAACATTCAAAAAGTTCTGCCTTGTGAAATAATAGGATATGACCGGAGGTCCCCCCCCCCCCACAAACACCCCCCCCCCAACACCCCCCATCCCCTCCTCTGTTATCATTCACGTCTTATGAAAAAATATGCAAGCATACGCAAGCACCTGTGAAAAGATATATGTATTGATATGCATGGAAAGATTGTTTCCATTTATCAAGCGGCTTTCTCTCTCTTCAGGGGGTCGTTCTTGAAGGCAAAAAAAGCATCGCCATAAAAGGCGAATTGTTTGCACAAGCTAACGAACGACTGCAGGTCTCATATTTACATACCTTTTTTATGCACAAAACGAATTCTTTGCGCATTCAATCATGAAATGTTTTTGGTACAAATATTCTTGTACATTCACAAATTTTTCCAGCTTACACCTGAATACTATCAAAGGTAGTTTATCTTATCATGTTTTTTTTCTTCTTCTTTGAAAAAATAAACAAGCATTGTTCGTTTTTGCTTCTTACTTAAGGTTCTTATCGAAAAACGTATTTGTTTCATTCTCATATTTGACTTTCTGAACAACATTAATGGCACAGATTTGCTTTGACATTATATACATACATATATAAATATAAATATATATAAATATAAATATATATATATACATATATAAGATAATATATATATATATATATATATATATATATATATATATATATATATACAATATATAAATAATATATATATATAGATATTATAATATATATATAATATATATATAAGATATATATGTATATATATATATTATATATATATATATATATATATATATATATATATATATATAGATATATATATATATATATATATATATATATATATATATATATATATATATATATATATATATATATATATATATATATATATGATATAGTATGGTGAAAGAGTATATCTTCAGATTTAGAGCTGACATTGAAATATTCCTAGTAATTCGGTTTAAATGTTATTCCTACCCAGGATCTTGAACAAACACGACGCCAAATACCGTCAGCCTCATGAAGAGAGAGGAAGAGAGAGAGAGAGAGAGAGAGAAGAGAAGAGAAGAGAGAGACGAGAAGAGAGAGATAGGAATTTCATTAACACAACGTTGCAACTTGCATTCACTACGGTAGCCAAATGATGCTGCGGTACACAGCATTACGACGGATAATCTGTCCCACGAACAAATGGCCCTCTCTCTCTCTCTCTCTCTCTCTCTCTCTCTCTCTCTCTCTTCTCTCTCTCTCTCTCTCGTTTAGTCCTTTATATCCTTTATACGTCTTTTTTTTTTCAAGTCTTTTACAGCCCTATAGCTGTTATAAATGGACATTTCAAACAGTTTTATCTATATTACTGATTTTCTTCCAGACAACCTCTGGAGTATTTCAGAATAAATGAGTGGGTCAAACGCTCGAATCGGCTAGCATGGTGCAGGGGGTTTCATATCGATTCTAATTACGAATACACCGAGATCGGCGGTGATTTGTAATGGTCAGAATCGATATAAACTTATAGCCTCTCTGATAGCAGATTCGGTAGCGTCACATGAATCACGGTGATGTGATAAGTATGTATGTATATATATAATATATATATATATATATATATATATATATATATATATATATATACATATATATAACATATATATATCATATATATATATATATATATATATATACATATATATATATATATATATATATATATATATGTGTGTGTGTATATATATCACGACATACATATAGAAGAGTCCATAAAGTATTTAGCGTTTCATTCTTTAATATACATTATATATGCATAAATATATTGTATGTTTATGAGAGAGAGAGAGAGAGAGAGAGAGAGAAGAGAGAGAGAGAGAGAGAGGTGAGCATGCTTATTATTTATCTACTTTTTCAAAAAACTGATAATGAAAAGTTTCGTGTCAACCAAAATGAAATTCATCCCAACCGCTCTCTCCCCCCTACCAACCCCCCTCCTCCTCTCTCTCTCTCTCTCTCTCTCTCTCTCTCTCTCTCTCTCTCTCTCTCTCTCTCCTATCAATTAATACTCTCCATCATCAGCTGATTACGCCAGATTCGTGTTAATTAGCAGGAGGAGGAGCCACGAAGTCCTACAAAGGAAGGAGGAGGAAGGAGGAGGAGGAGGAGGAGGAGGAGGAGGATCCCGGCTCAAATAGGATACAATCAAATTGCGCCAGGCTTCACTCACAGGAACCTGCCTCAACGAAGTTGACCAGACGAAGTTAGCTCGGTCCTCTAGACGATTTTCAGCACAGAGAGAAGAACCAGGAAATGGTATTCGACAAAGAGTAGATGGGATGATGGAGTGACGAAGAGGACAGAAGACGGTTCGAGATATCTGTCATAGATTCCAAGCAGAAGAGAGGTTTTTCGTTTGCCTGATCAATTCTGGTCACTGATTCAAAGCATAAAACAAGTTCTTTTTTCGCCTGATCAATTCCTGTCATCAAAATGAAAAGGCGGTGTGAGATGTCGTCCTATGTATCGATATGTTTCGAATATTGTGATGGATTCGAGTCGAAAGGGGTAAAACAAAATATATAAGAAGTATATCTTAGTTTTACCAGACCACTGAGCTGATTAACAGCTCTCCTAGAGCTGGCCCAAAGGATTAGATCTTTTTACGTGACCAGGAACCAATTGGTCACCTAGCAACGGGACCTAAAGCTTATTGTGGGATCCGAACCACAATATATCGAGAAATTAATTTCTATCACCAGAAATAAATTCCTCCGATTCCGCGTTGGCCGAGCCAGGACAAAATATCGAAGGAGGAACAAAAAAAAACGGTAATTTTTACATAGATTTGATAAAATATAAATAAATAAAACAAAAGATATGAAAAATAATGGCATAGTAGATCAAGCACTAGGGTATCTTCATCGAAAGATGGAAGAGGTCAAAAACATTTTTAAAAAGAATGTTAATCTTTTCATGGATTTGATAAAAAAGAGAAAATAATAGTATAATAAATTAAGAACTAGGTTATTCTAATCGAAAGGTGGAATATATTTCATGCTAATAATAATAAAATAACGGATATGGTAAATAAAAGATGAAGACTGGTATTAATTAAAAATAAAGGCCAACGAACCACAGGACAATTACAATTACAAAATATTTTTTACAATTCTCGAGATCAGATTTAGGGAAAATCCTTAATTTATGAAGACAGAATGAAAAAACGACAAAGGAAACAGGAACAGGAAAGAAAAGGCTACAAACGAAATAGCAAACAAATTTTGAAAAATAAAAAAAGAACTTGGTGGACGTGAAACAATCAAATAAAGTACTTCAAGGAACAATAGTGACGGAAGCAAAAAAAAAAAAAAAAAAAAAAAAAAAATTGGAACAAAATAACAAAAACGCAGAGTAAAATGAAGTGACAATGAGAGCGGAAATAAATGGAAATTCATGATAACAATAGAAAAAAAAATAAAATTTATGATTACAATACAAAAACAAATGGAAAATTTATGATTACAATACGAAAAGAAATGGAAATTACAAAAGTTGCAACGATATCTCTATAGGAAAGAAAACAATAAATGGTTTACGTAGTGCAAAGAAGGTATGATCAGACTTCCAGCTTACTTGGGGCGCGTGCTAAAACCAACGGTCAAATAGTGCGTTGTTTAAGCAACGAAAATTACAATAAATACGCTATAGTTTGTATTAGAAATAATTGTTCAGTATTTTTAATATGCACATTATTTTTTACATTTTCATTCTAATAAAAACATCATAAATTTCCTATCCTAAAATTCCTGTATCTTTAATTGAACGCAAAACATCTTTTTCTGACCTTTTTAGGCTTTTCCATAGGGCTTTCCTACCACGCCAGCAAACAAAATAGTTGGTAAGCTTACTCCCCGAGTAAGCTTAATTAAAAAAAAAAAAAAAAAAAAAAAAAACAAGAGACAGAAGTAAATGCTACGAGAGATATCGACTTGACAGGGAAAGCACACCTGTGGAAAACGGCCTTGGGGTGCCTGTAACAATTAATTAGAAGAATTAATTAAAAGAAGAAAAACAGACGAAAACGGAAGCTCAAGAAAGAAAAATAAATGTCCGAGGAAAATGAAAAAATGAAAACCAACAACAGGAAATTAGTATCTTAGGATATAATTGGAAGATCCTCCCGCGGCTATAACTCGAAGAGAAACCGGCCGAACTGCGATGGTGAAAGAAAAAAAAATTAGAGAGACCAAAATGGAAAAATTGAAATCCGGGAAAAACGTAAGACATAAAGGCGATCTCTTGATAAAGACAAAGGTGATGTTTTAATAAAGACAAAGGCGATATCTTGATAAAGACAAAGGCGATCTCTTGATAAAGACAGAGGCAACCTCTCGATAAAGACATAGAGGCGATCTCTTGATAAAGACAGAAAGGCGATCCCTTGATAAAGACATAGAGGCGATCTCTTGATAAAGACAGAGGCAATATCTTGATAAAGACATAAAGGCGATCTCTTGATAAAGACATAGAGGCTGTCTCTTGATAAAGACATAGAGGCAATCTCTTGATAAAGACATAGAAGCGATCTCTTGATAAAGACATAGAGGCTGTCTCTTGATAAAGACATAAAGGCGATCTCTTGATAAAGACAGAGGCGATCTCTTGATAAAGACATAGAGGCGATCTCTTGATAAAGACATAAAGGCGATCTCTTGATAAAGACATAAAGGCTGTCTCTTGATAAAGACATAAAGCCGATCTCTTGATAAAGACATAGAGGCTGTCTCTTGATAAAGACATAAAGGCGATCTCTTGATAAAGACATAAAGGCTGTCTCTTGATAAAGACATAGAAGCGATCTCTTGATAAAGACATAGAGGCTGTCTCTTGATAAAGACATAAAGGCGATCTCTTGATAAAGACAGAGGCGATCTCTTGATAAAGACATAGAGGCGATCTCTTGATAAAGACATAAAGGCGATCTCTTGATAAAGACATAAAGGCGATCTCTTGATAAAGACATAAAGACGATCTCTTGATAAAGACATAAAGGCAATCAATCTCTTGATAAAGACATAGGGGCGATCTCTCGATAAAGATATAGAGGCTGTCTCTTGATAAAGACATAGAGGCTGTCTCTTGATAAAGACAAAAAGACGATCTCTTGATAAAGACAATCAATCTCTTGATAAAGACATAGGGGCGATCTCTCGATAAAGATATAGAGGCTGTCTCTTGATAAAGACATAGAGGCTGTCTCTTGATAAAGACAAAAAGACGATCTCTTGATAAAGACATAAAGGCAATCAATCTCTTGATAAAGACATAGGGGCGATCTCTCGATAAAGATATAGAGGCTGTCTCTTGATAAAGACATAGAGGCTGTCTCTTGATAAAGACAAAGGCGATCTCTTGATAAAGACATAGAGGCTGTCACTTGATAAAGACATAAAGGCGATCTCTTGATAAAGACATAGAGGCTGTCTCTTGATAAAGACATAGAGGCTGTCTCTTGATAAAGACATAGAGGCTGTCTCTTGATAAAGACATAGAGGCAATTTCTTGATAAAGACAAAGGCAATCTCTTGATAAAGACATAGAGGCTGTCTCTTGATAAAGACATAGAGGCAATCTCTTGATAAAGACATAGAAGCGATCTCTTGATAAAGACATAGAGGCTGTCTCTTGATAAAGACATAAAGGCAATCTCTTGATAAAGACAGAGGCGATCTCTTGATAAAGACATAGAGGCGATATCTTGATAAAGACATAGAGGCTGTCTCTTGATAAAGACATAGAGGCAATCTCTTGATAAAGACATAGAGGCTGTCTCTTGATAAAGACATAAAGGCGATCTCTTGATAAAGACAAAGGCGACCTCTTGATAAAAACATAGAGGCGATCTCTTGATAAAGACAGAGGCGATATATTGATAAAGACATAGAAGCGATCTCTTGATAAAGACATAGAAGCGATCTTTTGATAAAGACAGAGGCAATCTCTTGATAAAGACATAGATGGAAGAAGGTTCAAAAACAATTAAAGGTAATGTTTGGTAAAAAAAAAAATTAAGATCGAGAATTGTGGGGGAAAGAGAAGGCGATGATAATGAGAAGATTACGTATAAACAAACAAAATGGTAAAAGTAATGATATGTTGATATATAAAGTAAATAACAACAGAAACAAATCAACAATTTAAAATAATGAAAACTCTCGCAGAAAACCAAAAAAAAAAAAAAAAAAAAAAAGCATTCGTTAAGT
>NC_087204.1:20134148-20154148 GCF_015104395.2 Macrobrachium nipponense | reverse complement strand
TCTAATCACCAGAAATAAATTCCTCAGATTCCTCTCTGGTGGTCGCGGGAAGCGGACTCGGGCTACCAGATTGATAGTCGAGCACGGGACAAACTCGTCCAGTGAGGAACTAGCTATACACCAAAAACTGAAAATATATTACTCCCATATGTTCCTAAATTATCAGGCTCCCTCATGCGCTCTTCGCCTCACTTCAGGTGTGGGCAGAAAGTAACAACAAGCCGTAGGAGTGCAGTCAGATACCAAAACAATCACAAGAAGCTACTCGAGAAACGGTACAAACAGCTGCTGGCAACTCTTGCGAACTGCGTTTACACAGAGCCGCCAGCAGATACGCGGAGACTTTCTTGAAAACTGTCAAACTTGGAGGAGGACGCCCTCGCCTCGCAACTTCCCAGTTGTGAAAAGGCGCTTATTAGAAACCTGAGCATCCAAACGAGTGTTTTTTTTTTCCTCTTTCTAGCGTAACTAAGGACGTCGATTCCCACTGGTTTGTTTGTGAATTAACGTTGGGCTGACACGATTGTATTCCTCTCTCCGTTTGTATCTTTCTCTTACGCGTAAGAAGAGTTCATACTTGATATTCTTATGATAATCCCTTAAAAAAAGTACTGATATGAAGTTGAGTTGTTATCATTATTATTATTAAAAAGAATGGCAAAGTTTACTCAATTTATCTAATAACTTTCTATTTTTCTGATAATTCTGATAATTCTTTAGAAGAAAAATTTACTTAACTCTACCGTTCTCTTTAATAAGACATGTATCGGAAAAGGTCTGCTTCCTGCTTATTATTATTATTATTATTATTATTATTATTATTATTATTATTATTATTATTATTATTATTATTATTATTATTACCTGACGACGGCAGAAGCCAATAAACATTATAAGATAGCCTCTAGTACACCAGTTTGCAGAGGTGATATACATAAAAATCAAAGAAATCTATGGAATACAACTTAAATGTGTTAAATTGAAATCATTATAAATAGAACTGTAATCATTATCAATAGCAAAAAACTTAATAGAAATAATATCAACTAAATAAAAGAAAATTTTCTCTGAATATCCCTTTAGCACTAGCGCAAGACTTTGAATTGAAATCATTATAAATAGCAAAAAACTTAATAGAAATAATATCAACTAAATAAATAAAAAGAAAATTTTCTCTGAATATCCCTTTAGCACTAGCGCAAGACTTGGAAGTCCAAGATAGCGAGGGCATTAGCGCCTCCCATGGCCTGAGAACGGTACTTACATGGTTACCACTCAACATTAGTTGACTGTTATTTCCAATGTGGCACTTAGATACTCCAGCAGCCGCAAACAGTGCCACTGGTGCTCCGTCTACCCGCAGAGGATGCAAAATCTTCTTTCATTTTAAAACAGGAATTGAACTGAATTGAATGCAGAACTTGGGCCAAAGGGCAAGCACTGGGACCTATGAGGTCATTCAGCGCTGAAAAGCTGACAGTAAAAGGTTTGAAAGGTGTAACAGGAGGAAAACCTCAATGCAGTTGCACTATCAATCCAATGTTAGGAGAGGGTGGAAAGTAAGATGGAAGAAAGATGAATATGAATGGAGGTACAGTAAAAGGAACGAAAGGGATTGCAGCTAGGGGCCGAAGGGACGCTGCGCTGAATCTTAGGTAATGCCTACAGTGCACTGTATGAGGTTTTAATGACGGCGCTACCCCCTACGAGATTTGAAAACAGGAGTTACAAGGCGTTACAAGGATTAGGATATCTCAAAGACTTGTTAGTCCATCCGAGGAGACATCGTGTGCTCACTTATCTCTAATAGCAGGTTTTACTGATCATTCACAGCGTCCTAATGATTTTTTCTAGCTTTCTTTTAAACTCTTCCACACCGTTGCTGTTTACAACTTCTGGTGGCAGTTTATTCCACGTGTCACATATCTTGTCTGTAAAGAAGTTTCCACATTGGGATGTGTTGGATCTCTTCAGGATGAAGAATACCAGATAGTGTCAAGGAGATTTTTCTGGCTACCAAGAGAGTTGGAAGACCCAAACCTTCTCGCACCAGGAGTTCAGAACGACGAGGCAGGAGGCTGGTAATGAGTGTAAACAAACAAACCTCAATCACATTTACTTTTCTCGCAGAACTACACGAATGGAAACGTCTTGCACTTACAACCCCACGTATAAAGATGTGGAACGAAACAGGCTAACGATCCACAGAACCTTTGCTATTATCTTATCTTCGTAACGGCACGAAGGAACAAGCAGCCGAAGACTGAATGTCTTTGAATGAGACAGAGTGCGATTACCACGTCAATCACCGCGACAAATGTGAGACGTGAGACGATCGCGTGTCGGTTTTTCCCTGTCGCTTGGCGTTCTGTTCACCCACACAAGGCTGAGTTATTAAGATGGGGAAATGATAATGAAGAGTCCATAAAGGTTGTCTCCGCTCTTGACCGCAATATTTTCGCATTATCAGATGTATTTCTTCGCTCCGTGTGTCAAAAGGTATTCATTTTTTGCCTGGATACAGTGCCTGGTTTCTCAATTATAAAAGTGTAATCTGTTTCCTGATGATAAAATGCATATCATTATATAATACATTTATATATATATATATATAATATATACATATATATATATATATATATATATATATATATATATATATATATATATATATATATATATATATATATATATATATATATATATATATATATATATATATATATACAATGGCAGGATAAATTCAATTACTATCGTCATCTGTATGAAGATTGGAATGCGTGTGTATGTATATCTGTGTATGTATAAACATACATGACGTAATGAACCATAAAAGCGCCCATGAATATTGTATGATTTATGCATCTAAATGCTTTGCCAATTAATACTTCAAAACTACAAAAACTACATACATTTAATACGAACTGTGAGTTCGGCGGTGAATTTGCATTCAGAAGTCATTGGTCTGTTTAAAAACTCTTTATCCACACCAGCGAAGAATTCTGACCTTTAAGTCTTCAATAAAAGATTCGCACATCCTAATTCTCTTCAAGTGGACACCTTGTGCGGAAAACGCCCACCTATCCCCGACATCCCACAGGCCAATACGAGAATCAGGACAACGCAACGAGGAACGGAATGACAGGGTTATTTACGGAAGAACATCGGACTCGATGTTGCGATAGGACAGAATAATTGTTTCACATGCCAGCGCTCCTCGGTGAAATCCAATAGGTGAGGATGTCAAGAGGCCAAACTCCAGCATCGATTCTTAATTGAGACAAATGAATGGACGCCACTCGCAGTCATAGCTGCTTTCCTCTGTCTAGATAAAAAAGATAAAAATTGAAAAGGGGCGGTATGTACGAGCTTTCTTTATTTTTTTGTTTACTCTGATTTTCTCTTTTCTTTTTTTTACAACCATAATACACTAGAAAATTCTTCCTGCTTATTATTGTCCTTGAAGAGCTGACTCGTTTGCGTGCTTGCATGAAATGGAGGCGAAAGCGTGGAAGAGGTTTACGAGAGCGTAGGTGTTTATTATGCATTTTAAACTCTCTCTCTCTCTCTCTCTCTCTCAGTACATTTGTACAATGAACTCTTCCCCAACCCCTCCAAGGAGGGAATCTCATGTATGTAGTAGTGTTCTCACAAATGGGATTTGGGCTTTGTATTTTTTTCTTTGGTGCCCCCCCCCTCCTCGTCCACTACCTCTCCTACCCCTCCACCCCCCCACCCCCACCCCCGTCCTCTCCTACATACCCCAACAACAGACGCTCATCATCTCTCCTCTTTCTCATTTGAAGAGATGCCGTCGCGGTTTATATAATACAGTAATGTCCAGGATAATTATTGCCGCTTTTAGTGGTAAATTCATCGCAGCTTTCTTTACATCACATTATAATGGCTCTTTCGCGATGGCTTGAAGACGGTAAGTAGCCCCCACAGCCAAAAACACACACACACACACACACACAAGTATCTGGCTTTCTGAAGAAAAAAATTCTACGGGGAAAAAAATTCAAGGCATCTCAGATTCCGAACTATTATTTCTTGACATTTTCTCGTGTCTGGCTCGACAGCAAACAAGAGGCTTTGTTGTGTTTTGTTCACAGCCCTTAAGGGACAGACTGAAAATCGATATATAAACCAGCCAGCAGCCCTTGTCCCCAGGACTTCTCCTAATCAGGTTATGAAAGAAACAAAAACAGAGGAGACAAGGAGAAAAAGCAAGTCTCCTAAGAGCGCTGTCTTGAAATATGAAGAGTGGAAGAGATATTATTATTATTATTATTATTATTATTATTATTATTATTATTATTATTGATTATGATGAAACAAACATATAGTCTTCCTGAGAATATATGTCCATATATAAAAAAAAGGCAATCAAAAACATAAAAAAAAGGAATTTCCGTCATAGAACTTAATATGTCTGTCATAGAGAAGCAAATCCACAGCTATGTAAATGTACATATATTTAAATTTAAAAACAGCAAGGATACAGATTCCCGAAAGCTATCCTTGCTGTTTTTAAATTTAAATATATGCACATTTACATAACTCTGGATTTGCTTCTCCATTTGAAGACTCGTGCTACTATGAAGAATTTTAAATGTCTGTCATGTCTAATTGGAGACGTTGGTATCTGCACCAAAAAGAGAACATTCTAATTCCATATTTTATTCAATGTTTTAACTCTCAAGTGTCAAAATGAAACCTATAAAAAAAAGTAAGTGGTTTCATACCACACTCGTTAAGAGGATTAAGGTGCTATGAAACAGCATTCATGTTATCATGGGAAAACATATTATATATATATATATATATATATATATATATATATATATATATATATATATATATATATATATATATATATATATATATATATATATATATATATATATATATGTGTGTGTGTGTATATATATAGTATATACATAAGCCGCATATACATTGACACCCAGTAAAGTATGCATGGAAGTATACATATTCTGACCAGACCTTCCATTGCTCAACAATCGAATCACGTCCACTGGAGAAAGGACAGACAGGATATCCCGAATTCTTAGGTTCCATTTCTCCTCCCCACCACCACCACCAACTTCCCCCCCCCCCCCCCCCCCCCCCCCCCCCCCCCCCCCCCCCCCCCCCCCCCCCCCCCCCCCCCCACCCCCCCCCCCCCCCCCCACCCCCCCCCCCCCCCTTCCTTCTGAGGGAAATGCGCCTCTTCCTCGTTCGGCCCCCACAAAGAGAGATGAAAAAGGAGATAAAAAAGGACACTGCGAATGGAATCTCGCTCGAGGATTTGCAGGATTATAGAAATAAAAGGATCGAAAAACAAATGAAATAAAATAATCGAAAAAAAATAAAAGCATCGAAAAGCAAATAAATAAAAGGATCTCTGACAACAAAAACAATAAAAGCATCGAAAAGCAAGAAGTAAAAGCATCGTAAAACAAAAAAATAAAATCATCGAAAAAATAAAAGCATTGGAAAAAAATAATAGCATCGACAAACAAACAAAAACTAAAAGCATCGAAAAGGAAAAAAAAAAAAAAAATCAAAAGCATCGAAAAGGAAAAACATAAGAGCATCGAAAAAAAGCATCGAAAGGACCAAAAAAAAAAAAAAAAAAAAAAAAAAAAGCATCGAAAAGCAAAAACATAAAAGCATCGAAAAAAGCATCGAAAAGCAAAAAAAAAAAATGTATCGAAAAATGTAAAAACATCGAAAAACACAAGAATAAAGCATCGACAAACAACAAAGGTAAACAGCATCGAAAAGGAAAAAATGAAAGCATCGAAAAAAAATAAAAGGATCAAAGAAGCATAATAATAAAAGCATCGAAAAACAATACGCGACGGAAAGAACAGCGATGATGATGAAGACTTTATAAAAGGGAGTTCAGTAATAAGAACGGAAGAGTCGCCCAAGAAGATTATCGACGCTTCGAAGCTGCGACTGATTGGGACACTAGGGGGAGAGGAGGGCGGGGGGGTTGGGGGGGGGGGGGGGGGGGGGGGGACATCCAGAGGAGCCGAATCTGAATGCCTCACAGTCCAAAACTTCTGAGATCATTCCTGGGCACTTCGAATAATGTCCCTGGTAGGGTTTTATTTCCATTTATTTGTGTCTTTATATCATTGTTTAGTTAATTATTTTATTGACAAAAAATATACAATTATTAGTATAAATTTGTCCACAGAGAGACATAATACAAAAAAAAGTGGACAGTAATCTCTTCTGTTCTTACAAGTATATGGCCTACAAAGAAAAATACAAAATCAATAAAAATACATCATCAAGCGCAAATAACTTAAGCCTATAAGACTATAAAAAAACATAATAAAAGGAATCCATAAAAACGCCCAAAATATAGAACGTAAGTACTATATTTCAAGAGGTTGCTGTCTCTCTCTCTTCAGGTAGGTAATGAATGACAAAAGTTTACGGAAAAGGCAGTATTTATACCAAGAGATCCATCCACAGGTAGCCGTTTTACTAAGTCACCCCGACTGATAATCCCCCTTTAATCTTGTTAAGCGTTGGGTGAAGGAAGATTTTATCTATGATATCTGAATCCCAGGCGGCCTTTGAGGTGTTCATTATCTTTGCTTAATCAAGGCTGCCTATCATCTTTCTATATTTTGGCGTTTTTATGGGCTCCTTTTATTAGATGGAATTCTGTTGCAACAGGACATTTTTACCAGTTATATACAAATATAATCTACAATACAAGGGTAACAACACTCGGACATGCAACCTAATACACACTGCTTGCATACAAGAAAACGGCGCGTATGAAGGAAGTACAGGGGCTCCAGTTCTATATATCGCACAGCAATATAGAACGAAATACGGCTATTACCCTGCCCACTGCATCATGTACACAAAGCTGCTTTAATCACGTGGCAGCTTCAAAACAATTTGCATTTATGAGTCACATCTCTATCTTGGAGGTACCGTGTCGCGACAGGTGAAGATATACAGGAGGGCTGGTGTTCGAGGAGGAGGAGGAGGAGGAGGAGGAGGAGGACGAGGAGATTTGATTCCCCACTAGATCACTCCACCAAGATTTTTAGAGGAGAAGAAGATCTTGACACTTTTCATCACAATAGATGAGGAACACCGAACGTCGCTGAAGTCAGCTATTCCGGGATACTCGTGTCTCGGCCTCTCTCGATTTGGATAGATAATGCAAACGCTCCCTGAGAGTGAGAGAGTCGAGTTGTCTGCCACGCGAAGGGCATATATTACTATCCAGACCCGGAGAGAGAGAGAGAGAGAGAGAGAGTAACTAATACCTGACACGCGATAATTACCAAGACCAACAGTTTCAAAGTTTCTATGCTAAGTGCATATAATATGCTTTCCAGGCCCGAGGAGAGAGAGAGAGAGAGAGAGAGAGAGAGAGAGAGAGAGAGAGAGAGAGAGAGAGAGAGAGATTTCACTGGAAACCAAGAATTTCAGTTTCAAAGTTTCATGATAAACTATACCTACACAGAGAGAGAGAGAGAGAGAGAGAGAGAGAGAGAGAGAGAGAGAGAGAGAGAGAGAGAACTCAACGGAATGAAATTCCAGACCCCTTGAAAAAAAGATAAAAAAAAAAAAAAAAAATTCCATCATCCAATACTTCAGATGGACCGCAAAAGACAATGGCATTGCAGGGCCCAAGTGTCGAGCAAAGAGGGCGACGCTAATGGAAAACCGTTAGCAAAACAGTTTCTTCTTCTTCTTCTCCTTCGTTCAGTTCTTCCCATTTTCTCTCTCTCCTCATTCATAGTCAAATGTCGTGGGTTACTCCTTGGGATACGCAAGGACAAATACGCTGGTTTTTTTTTCTTTTCTTTTCTTTTTTCTCAATGTAAAATATTGGGATTATTTCTCAACTTAAAATCAGTGGCTAATTATTTCTATTAGTTTATTTGTCTACCTTAACTTCCCTGTGCATTTATATTATATAATATATATATATATATATATATATATATATATATAGATATAATTATACATATATAGGTAATATATTAATATATATAATATATATATATACAATATATAATATAACTAATATATATAATATACTAATTATATTTAATATATTATTATTATATAATATATTATATATGTATATATATAAAAATGGAAAAAAAATCGCCTGTTCTATCAGGAATACCAAATCCAATGCTATTACTATCATTAAGATTATTACTATTATATTATTATTATTTATTGTTCTAAGGGGTCCACAACAATAATAGAAAAATTTAATAGTTCGCGTATAATTTAAAAACACTTTACAAAGCTTTCGAACCCTTCCCACAGTCGACTAGTTCCTCATTGAACGGGAAGGTTGCGTACCCGCCTATCAATTTGGTAGCCCGAGTTCGTTCCCCGCTGCTGTCAATGCGGAACCAGAGGAATTTATTTCTGGTGGTTAGAAATTCATTTCTCGATATAATGTGGTTCGGATCCCGCAAGAAGCTGTATGCCCCATTGCTAAGTGAGCAATTAGTTCCTAGCCACGTAAAATAAAAATCTAATCCTTCATGCCAGCCCTAGGAGAGCTGTTAATCAGCTGTTAAAGTAAGATATATACTTAACTTTAACCACTGTCCACTATAGTAGATTCACATCAACCGTGCATTTGATGTCTTGGCCAGTCCCTTACGACGCTCCTGATTGGCTGTTGATAAGCCAATCACAGGGCTGGAAACACTCCGTCTCTCTCGAGAATTCACATGGTTAGGATCTATGTTCCACTTGTCCTGCTGGATGCGTCTTTCAGGAGAGGTTGAACATACATCCTACCTATGTGAATTCTCGAGAGAGACTGAGAGTTTCCAGCCCTGTGAGTGGCTTATCAACAGCCAATCAGGAGAGTCGTAAGGGCCTGGCCTAGACATCAAATGTACGGTTGATGTGAATTTACTATAGTCGATATCAGTGCCACAGCTACACATCCTGGTGCCCTTCCAACTGGCCTTCGCATAAAACGAAAAGCAATCAAAAACTCGTCCGAAGAACGCGCTTAATGAACAAATAAACCAAAGCGCTGGCATGATCCAATTGCCCATAACAGTGTCTGCACCACACAACAGCCATATACAGGCCGCAATTACGTCCATTATGCTGACGGCGAATTTCGTCATTAAATCCATCCAGTGCCAACACCTACACAGTAATATCTATCATAAAGTTGAGGGATACGCGGCGTAAATTGACTGCTGTGGTATATCGAGCTAAATCACTTCCATTCTAACAAAACAAAACCTCGTGACGTTTATCTGTGATTTACTTTACGCAGTACTTTCAACACAATACTGTTTATACGCCCTTCTTCCTCTCTTAACTTCTGTGATGTTTATATGTGATTTAGTTTCGCCGTACTTTCACACAATAATGTTTATACGCGCTTCTTCTTCTCTTAACTTCTCTGATGTTTAGCTGTGATTTACTATACGTAGTACTTTAAAAGCAATACTGTTATAAAACAGTATTGCGTTTAAAGTACTACGTATAGTAAATCACAGCTAAACATCACAGAAGTTAAGAAGAAGAAGCGCGTATAAACATTAGTATGTGAAAGTACTGAGTAAACTAAATCACATATAGACATCACAGAGGTTAAGAGAAGAAGAAGAAGAAGAAGAAGAAGAAGAAGAAGAAGAAGAAGAAGAAGAAGAAGAAGAAGAAGGCGCTAGGAAAAGGAACACTTGAAAAATATAAAGGCGAATAATGGTATTGAAATAAACTACATTTTTTATGCCGTTTCTCACTGCGAAACGTCAAAGACATTCAGTAAATGAATGAAGGAAAGAATATAAACATTCCACGTCCAGAATATCAATAAGTAGCAAAAGTATATATCCGAGTGAAAACTGGATTCCGAGAGCTTTGCCAAAGCAATAAATGTATACCTCACAGAGTTCCAAATAACTCTGCAAGAGCATTCCGAGTGATGAAATCAGTCAAGACAGACGATTATTTTCATGCACACCAATTAATAATAGTCTACCTTTATGCTAAGTTAAGCAAGAATCCCTTCAACCGAGCAATTGTGGCAAAGTAACGATTATGAGCAGAAGCTGTTTCTAGTGGTGAAAGTTACTACCATTGGTGTCATTTGAAAGGACCCGTGACAGTTGCGTATATTCAGAAACAAATAACCAAGCAAACATCTCTCGCTATGCATGGCGGCTAACCTATTTAGCCATTCTGATTGCAAATCTCCCTCAACCGTGCAGAAAGAGTTGCACTGACAATTATAGTTTGAATTTGTAGAATTTGAGCCAAAGACCAAGCACCGGGAACTGAGGTCATTCAACGCTGAAATGGAAACTGCTGTAAAAAGTTGAAATGTGTAACAGGAGGAAAACCTCAAAGCAGTTGCACTATGAATCAATTCTTAGGAGAGGGTGGAAAGTAAGATGGAAGAAAGAGATTATAAAAGGAGGTACAGTAAAAGGAACGAGAGGGATTGCAGCTAGGAGCCGAAGGCACGCTGCCAAGAACCTTAATTAATGCCTACAGTGCGCCTCATGAGGTGCACTGACGGCGCTATCCCCCTACGGTGTCTATTATACAGGGTGGTCCGATAGTCTTGTTACCCATACCGAAAAGTACCAGCAATAGAGGTAAAAGTATTGCAATAATACAAAATACATATCCTGGATTCAGTTTATTCTTGTTATACCCCCAAATATTATTCTAATTTTCTCGATTTTTGGTCCTAATATTGTTTTCTTTTTTTTTTAGACATCCAGTACATCTTCTCTATTACTATATTACTTGTTATTCTATTGTTTCAGTGTTATTATTTCGCTCCAATGCTCTTACAGTGAATAAACTGAATCCAGGATATGTATTTTGTACTATTGCAATACTTGTACCTCTATTGTTGGGACTTTTTGGTATGGGTAACAAGACTTTCAGACCACCCTGTAGTATGACAAGATTCACTTTAGGACAAACGAACGGGAAACAATAGTCAAACCGACCTTGACGTCAGGGAACTACTCCAATATCAACTGGTGGTTTATATTACAACACCAACGCCTGCCATCGTTATGCATGATTGACAGTGAAATAAAACACCATACTGTAAATGATATTCATAGCATTAAAACTGGCAGATTCAAAAAAAGGTCGCAAGACAAAAGCGTTATAAAAACGAGGTTACAAAATAGCCATTACTTCAGAACAGTTTAAAACAGTTACAAATGGTAAAAAAGAAATCGGCTGACTCATTCTACTTTTATAGAAAAACTAAGGCATTAGTGAATCTAATTCATTCTCTCTCTCTCTCTCTCTCTCTCCTCTCTCTCTCTCTCCCTCTCTTCTCTCTCTCTCTCTCTCTCTCTCTCTCTCTCTCTCTCTCTCTCTCTCTCAATAACCTTGCAAATTTGAGAGGGTATTTAAAAGATATAAATACTCACTCTACCAAACTAAAAACAGTACGGATTTTAATGTTTATTACTAAATTTATACCTCAACCCATAACTCAGTTGGAGAAGCCCTTCACGAAACCAATGCTGGTATTATTTTCTTTTAACAAATACATTTGAGAGGAGGAGGAGGAATGGAAGAGCGAAAACCATGTATAAACAAATACAGGTACTGAACTGGAAGGAAAAGAAAAAAAGAAAAGGAACTGAAAGAAAAACTAGAAAAGGTGTTTCTCCACCAGACGAGGAAGAGCAGACGAACTGGCTGGTGACTCATCTATTCTCATCCGCCGTTATCTGACCGCCAGGGGGCCGGGGTGGGGTGGGAAGGGAAGAGAGAGAGAGAGAGAGAGAGAGCGAGAGAGAGAGAGAGGGGAAACCCTTCTTTCCCTTAGTTCCGACTTCTTCAAGCCTAATAACTCCCCCTTCAGACCTACTGGCCTACTTTCTTTTAAAAAAAAAAAAAAAAAAAAAAAAACAAAAAAAAAAAAAAAAAAAAAAAAAAAAAGGACGACGTTTCTTCTTTATTTTTCTACTAATTCCCGTCTCTCTCTCTCTCTCTCTCTCTCTCTCTCTCTCTCTCTCTCTCTCTCTCTCTCTTTCATTTTCGTCCCATCCGAAGCACTCGATATTACTCGGAATCCGTATTTTTCCCGCCAACAATAGCTGCCTTAACCGTTGGCCTTAAAGAATCCCATACGCCTGGTGCATTGTTCCAGGGACAAAAGACTTTCACTAGGAGACCCCTAAACGATCCATATACAGACCCGGTGTTTAAAGGAAACTGGTGGAGAGCGTCGTCTGGTCGCTTATTTACTCGACTGTTTTGGTCTACCAACTTTTGTGTGTGTGTGTGTGTTTTTTTTTTTTTTTTTTTTTTTTTTTTTGCATGCGCAGGAGGAGAGCCGTGACCATATTCTGTCATTATAACTGCCAATTATTTGTACAAAGAATGTCTTAACGGCTCTAGTATATTATTAATAAGGCGGACTTCGACAGCAAAAAAAAAAAAAAAAAAAAAAAAAAAAATAGAAAAAGAGGTAACCGAACCCCTGACATAACAAACGACTTACCACAGAATCGGCGACCTACAAAAAAATAAATAAATAAATAAAGCGACCTACACCAAAAAAAATATATATATATAATAACATTCTTGGGTCAAACCATACTTTATAAAGTTACTTGTCCACAGATTTTCCCACAGTAAAGCAACAATCTCCAGAGATGCTGAAAGTATTTATAATGCAGTGAGAGAAAGTAATTATAAAAGGCTTTGTGTTTTTATTACATGGAAGGTTTGATTTATAAAACCAATATAGAATGCCTAATTCATGGAGTTCACCGGACCAAATAAAGACGTTCAGCTTGAATAAATACTTGGAATTATTTCCGTTTTAGAGTCCAGCTGCTTCTGTATTTATATAGAAGAATTAACACTGAAGGTGCCGTTACTTAGTTATTTCAGCTTTTAGACTAATGCAACTTGGCGTATAAACAAGAGCTAAAGGTGTATCAGGTCTCCTGGAGTATTCCACAGAGAGAGAGAGAGAGAGAGAGAGAGAGAGAGAGAGAGAGAGAGAGAGAGAGAGAGAGAGAGAGAGAGAGAGTTATACCTCCGAAAAGCAGAATGCATCTCAGAAGCAGGCATTTAAATGCAAAAGCAAGCGTGGTTTCTTATCGCTGCATACATACAGACATCTCGATATTCTTGATGACTGACAATATGCAAGATGTGTTTCTTACGAGAAGAAAAAAGAAAAACGAAGATAAAAGCATCAGAAAAGATAGGCCGTTGTTCCAGCGACGTAGGGAATATTACACGAAGAAATCAAGATCACGAATGCAAAAGCAATGTAGTTTCGTATAATTCTATTACTGGAACTTCGCTATTTCCTAGTGGTGTATCATAACAAGGAGAGAGAGAGAATGTAGCTTTTCCCGAAGTTAAAACAAAGACCCATCCTCCCCCCCAACCCGCCACAACCCCCAAATACCTCTCTGATCCGATCATCTAACTTTGAATCCCTATGCTTTAAGAGCCAAGATTACTTCCCAGAACTTTTAAAAATCGAGTATTATATTTTTAGCAAAAACTGACAGATCTCACTTCGAAATTCTGGAATTTTTTTAAATTCACGCGAACAATTGAAAAAAAGTCCCTTTTCCTCTTAACGGCCTATCCTGTGAAAGGATGAAATTGTCAACAAACAACCGTAGTGCAATCTGATGCAACCCTGTTGGTGACATCCAGTGCCCTCAAAGGGAAACATGCACGTGGAAAAAAAAAGAGGGATATCCAGCTGTAATAAAAAGTAAACAAGACTCGAGCAAAGATTCCACAGCCAAAAGGATTGATGTATTTTTTAATACAAACATACATGCATGCATATACATACATTCATATATATGTGCTTATATATGAGTATATGTAAATATGTATGTGTATATGTATATATTTAAATAAATTTTTCAAAAACATAAAAGATTATAAAATTAATAATAATATTTATCTATAAGTCAACTAAACAGGGAATCATACTTAAAATACAAAATTAGTTACGTTAAAACACAATTGGTTGCATTAAAAACTTACAATTAGAAAAAATGTTTTGTTTAATGTAACTTATTGTGTTTTAACGTAGCTTATTGTGTGGTTTAAGTATGATTTCCTGTTAAGTTCACCTATAGATAACTCGATTATGAAGATATATTATCAATATATACCATAAGATTATATAATAAATATATATATAAGACATATACATACATATATATCTATACATTATATAATCATAATATAGATAGTTATAATTATAATATATAATATATACATATGCGTACCTCTATGTAGGGCAACGCATGTAAAATCAATGTAGGAAAACTAAGTACCTCCGCCATAAAAGACAATCATAATCTAGCGCCATTTAATCATCTAAAAGATTAAAAATGATTAGTCTTAGGTGAAGCCTCCAAGTAGAAATTTCCACAGCTTCAGTTACACTATAAACCCAGCTTAGTTTCTTTTATCTTTGCTTTTAATGTTTAGAAACAGAAGATGAATAATATTCATTAATATTTTCCTATCTTTCTTTTTTCATTCTCTCTCTCTCTCTCTCTCTCTCTCTCTCTCTCTCTCTCTCTCTCTCTCTCCTTTTTTTCCAGAATGACGCTTTATATTCTGAAGGAAACCGGGATTTTATCCATCCAACCTTTACACAAAAAAGTTTTTTTAACAGTGCGTAGTTTTATCTTCTACAATTTTCTCTACACGAAGGAAAACTCTCCCATTCTTCTATTTATATCAGAGCACTTTTAATGCCTTTGGGCCTGACTCAATTAATTCATACAAAGGCGCATCGAGTGCTGGTTGAATGATGTAAATCTACATGGCATCACGAATTATACACAATTCTGTTTCATAAGCGTACGATAAATGCTGGAGTTTCAGGCCTCATTGTGAATCTTTGCCGTTATACCAGCTTCCTAATGTTCCTTGCAGTTCTTTTATGCATTAATACTTTGGGATGGCGTTGCTATAGTAGATTCACATCAGCCGTGCATCTGGTGTCTAGGCCAGTCCCTTACTACGCTCCTGATTGGCTGTTGATAAGCTAATCACAGGGCTGGAAACTCTCTCGAGAGAGAGAGACTCCACATGGGTAGGATGTTTGTTCCACCTCTCCTGAGGGATACTTTTGAAAGGACGTACCCCTCAGGAGATGTGAAACATAGTTCCTACCAATGTGAACTCTCTCGAGAGAGACAGAGTTTCCAGCCCCGTGACTGGGTTATCAACAGCCAATCAGGAGCGTCGTAAGGGACTGGCCCATACATTAGATGCACGGTTGATGTGAATCTACAATAGTAACTAGCATGTGCGTGCTATCACAAATTCTAAGGGAATCGTAGACTAAACGTAGTCTCCTTGAGAATAATGTGAAAGAACTCGAATATTAATGATACATGAGGTTTAGGAGAGATGGAAGGGAAGAGCCAGTTAATAACAGTTTAAAAAGTAACTAAAGAAGGGATTCAGAAAGGCCAAGCCTACATAAGCGAGTGTTAAATGGTATCCAATCCATTTTTGGATCTTGGAAAGTGAGCTTATCGTCAAAGAATAATGAGCGCTAGTCCAGAAAAAATGAAAGAAAAAATGAGTATATCATAACATAAAAGGAGAGAGAATGCTATGCCATGGCAATTAAGGCCTGTGAGGTTCATAAATGAACGAGCTAAACAATAATTGTTTGTTATTTAAAGCCAACACGAGACGCCAAACATTAACACTCTCCAAAACAGTAAATGTTCGAGTTGGAAAAAATGATAGAAAAATGCATCTGACTGAAGTCTGTTGGTAGTGATAATTAAAACAGTAGGATTTGCATTTAATAGATACCCTAAACAAGGAACACAGTATAGATTATATAAAGATATATATATATATAGAATATTATATATATATAGATTATATAAATTATATATATATAAATTATATATGATCACATGTTAGTGGATTCATTTGTTTGTTAGTTTGTATGGTGTTTTTACGTTGCATGGAACCAGTATGGTCATTCAGCAACGGGACCAACGGCTTTACGTGACTTCCGAACCACGTCGAGTGTGAACTTCCATCACCAGAAATACACATCTCTCACACCTCAGTGGAATGCCCGAGAATCGAACTCGCCCTGTTAGTGGATTTATTTCCCTCGCTCAAAATGCGAGCAGAAAAGAGCGCGTGGAGAAACGAGAGAATTTGGGAAAAGGGAACAAATAGAAAAAAGCATTCTTCGTGGTCATTCGAGTGGCATAGCCACATGCATGAGAGACGACTGCATAATAATACGAAGTCTGGGCCTAGAGCCTGAAAGCGAGTTGCATTATCATAGCACTTATGGTTTTCCCAGACACCGCTGAAGGCGATTTCCGCAATCTTAGCTCTCACTTAAATTTTCAAGTTTTCACTTTAAATTTTTTTTTTTTTTCATAGTGTAGACTGAGATGGGGGCTAGAACAACTCAAATCCAATTCGTCTACTTCGAGAGAGAGAGAGAGAGAGAGAGAGAGAGAGAGAGAGAGAGAGAGAGGGGAAGTAACGGTTATGCGATCCAAGGTTTAATACAGATATCATACCACAACAAAGAGATACCACAAATAGCATAATTAGTCAGCTTCAGTCACTGTTACCTGAAAAATTATGTTACCCAGTTCAAGGACCTTTCTCCTTCTGGGAGTAACTTCGCTTTTGTCTAGAAAAAAGATATTTTAAAAAATTTTAAATGTGAATCTAACAAAGAGAGGATTAAATTTGGGCAGAAAGACTGCAGATGCATATTATTAAATCTGACATGTCTAAAGGTTTGGCCAATAAGTCTGACGGGTCCCAATATCGTACCCTGACAACCTACCGCTGCAGTGGTCAAACTTGTTACCCAAGATTCAAGAAACGAGAGAGAGAGAGAAAGTCCAGGCTTCTTGGGAGAGGGTTTGATTACTGAGGAAGAGGACAGAACTGCTGCTTTAAAAGATATCGTAGATTATCTAACCCATTTCTATGAAATCTGAGACAAATGCAAATGGACTTATCAGCTTTTAAAGACAATCTGGTGAAGATCGAGAGTCCAAGGTCGCTTAATGTCAGAAACATGGCTTGGTGGGAGCTACGGTTACCACTTTCAACGTCAATAAAGGACTGCCGATAGTGGCCAATCTAACAGCAAGATGAACTAAGGCCCACCTTGGCCACCACAAGACAAACGCCTTGGGAGTGGAGGTAAAAGTCAGCTATGAACTTAAAGCGAGAAAAAAAAGTGTGATATTCATTCACATCGTTGCTACTCCGACAAGCAGCGTGATTATACCTTCTTTATTGACATATATACAAGATATAAGGGAAAACTAATAAAAATATTTCTGCATACCTCAGCAAGGTCTCGTCACTGTCAAAGGATGAATATACAGTCCAGTTGAAAAACTCAAAATGAAGCTGATTATCATCATAACGGGTAAGAAGCAGCACTCTTCAAAATAGGTAAAATAGGTAGCCTATAAAGTAGAAAAAAATATTGATAATTACAATAATAACAGTAGCTAGGAGGATGACCACCATTATTATTACTATGTACAACTATTATCAATAATAATAATAATAATAATAATAATATTCCACTATTCCTCCGCTGTATCTGATTACTGGCACTGCCCATGTGTTAATGGCTTTTATCATATTTCCGGCGTTGAGTCTCTGCTTATATTCTTTCCTAATCGTGTCCTTCATCTCTTGATGTTTAATATCCCCTCCTTCCATTATTCCCAGGTATTTGTATCCCGTCTCATCTGTGTGTTTCATGTTGTTCTCATCTGGTAGCTTTATCCCTTCAGTCCTTGTTACTTTGCCCTTTTGTATGTTGACTAAGACACATTTTCTATTCCAAGAAAAAAAGAATGTTAAAAAAAAAAGGGGGGGGCTTGGCGTTTTCGACCGTTTGCACAACGGTTGCCTGAAGAGCACCTTTGTGTAAACGGTCGAAAGCTCTCACATTTTCTAACCCTTTTTGTATTTTGGAAAAACACAGTATCATATTCATTACCGTGGCCTTTAATTCACTAATAATTATTATTATTTTTATTATTACTATTACCATGAAGTCGAAGAAGAGAATGAAACGACAGGATCTCAGGAAAGCCAAAAGAATTTAAACAAAATAATGCGCCCTTACTTGTGGCGAAGAAGCATTACACGCCCTACGGAGTATAAATATTCCAATTTTATATCTAGACAGACTATTACTATTCCCGCTAATACCTTCATTTATCATCCGGTAGCGAGGAACCCGTGTGTGTGTATGGGGGCGTGTCCTATTTTGTCTGAAAAGTAAATAGACGTGGAATGGAAAGGAGGTTGGAAGGAAGGTCGAATTCGGTTAAAATATTTAAAGCTCTTTTCTGTAAATCGAAATTAGGAGGGAAAAAGAAAGAGAGAGTGAGTTTAGTTAAAATATTTAAAGCTCTGTATTTGTCAACTTGACCTTCATGCTTCCATTTTTCGAAATTAGGAGGGAAAAAGGTAAAGAAGAGAGAGAGAGAGAGAGAGAGAGAGAGAGAGAGAGAGAGAGAGAGAGAAGCCTGCCAGCCATAGATGCGTATAATAAAGAATATATAGACTCGTAGATAAGTTTGGGAAAAATATTACAAATATTCGAAGTCTCTAAGACGTTAAAGTATCATTCTCTCTCTCTCTCTCTCTCTCTCTCTCTCTCTCTCTCTCTCTCTCTCTCTCTCTCTCTCTCTCTCTCTCTCTCTCTTTTCCTATTATGCTGTCAATAACAAAAATGGGCAGCACCATTTCAAGATATTACTTTTAAAAGAACGCACCGGTCCTAAGTTATTGTGATATTTCGGATTCTTAAGGAGGGTCATTTAAATCCTTAATCTGGCATCGCTGGTGGGTGAAAGTGCAAGGGTTCAGTGGGCGAAAGTAAAATTCTATATTGCATTCATTTGTTTGTGTGTGTGTTAAAGAAAAGTCTCTCTCTCTCTCTCTCTCTCTCTCTCTCTCTCTCTCTCTCTCTCTCTCTTTCATTTGTTTGTGTACCTGTTAAAAAAAACTTTTCTCTTTCTCTCGCTCTCTCTGTCTTTCATTTGCTTGTGAGCACGTTAAAAAACCGCTTCATTTATGACCTAAGTCATGTATCTATTGTCAGCTATTTTGTACTGAAAAAGTTCACATAGATATATATGTGTGTGTGTGTGTGTGTGAGAGTGTGTGAAAATTAGCTCCTGAGGACTGCACAGAAATTCCTCTTCTTCTGAAGACTGAAGCAGCTCCCGTGGAGCCCAAAATGACTCAGGATCAGCAAGCATCCCCGAAGACAGCAAAGACTCAAGAATCCCAGCGGAATCCAGAAACGACACGCGTCTTTTTTGAAAATTAATGTTAAGTCAGAGAGAGAGTTGATTTATATCAAACAAAGATGTTTCTAAGTTTGCTTACAGTTGTGCTTGCACAGTGCTTTGAATTCGTGGTTCGTCAAGTTCCCCACGAGATTATGTGGTTTTTGTTTGCCATACCTGTTGTGCTATTCACTGAAGTATTTATACTTCGTGGATATGGCATTAGTATGGTTCGGTTCTTTGTCGATTTCTCGGCCTTGGCCAACTCTGGCTGTCTTGAGGAGGCTGGAAATCTGCAGAACCGAGTTGCTCATTCTGAGATTGACGAACTCGATATTTCGGATAACGAAGAAGACGACGCTTGGGATAATGAAGAAGACAGTCAGTCAGACTGTGAAGATGATGACAGTTCGGATAGTGAAGAAGTCTCACCGCATCTGGAAACTAGTCGAAAGTTCGAGGAACTAATCATGAAGAATGAAAATGCCTTTTTAAGGTTTGAAAAAGAGAGATTAGAGAAAGACCAGCTCATAAATGAATTAGCACGGAAGTTAAAGGCCCTGACTCAAGGAAGTATGAAGATGGAAGAACACATAAGAGACCTCGAACTGTTGAACAAAGAAAAGGACTCGCAAATCTATTTAATGTCCG
>NC_087204.1:20119148-20129148 GCF_015104395.2 Macrobrachium nipponense | reverse complement strand
CCAATTTTTTCTTCTATGTTCCTACTCGCTTTGCGTATCACGAGTCCACAATAATATGGACCAAGAAATAGAATACATAAAAAAGATAGGAAACGATCTCTGCTACCCACCTCATTTAATTGATTTATGTTATCAAAAAAGCTCACAAAAAGTTTTATAGTGTTGCTATTAATGAAAAAGAAATGCCTAAAAATGTACTTAGCTTACCTTATTTTCGTGGATTTGAAACCATAAAATCAATATTTAAATCGTATAATGTTAATGTAGTGTTCTCTTATAACAATACCATTAAAGATATGCTAATTAAGAGTAGTCCCGTAACAAATAACAACATCATTTACAAAATTCCTTGTAAGGATTGACCAATCGTTTTTACGTTGGTCAGTCAAGTAAAAACTGTGTGTACGTATAAAGCAGCATATGTATTCAGTTAGAACAGCCCAGACTTCAAATGCACTGTTTATCCATCTGAGTGAAAAATCTCATTGTATTAATTGGGGTGATACCTCGGTAATTGCTAGATCTAATGGTTATGTTTCAAGAAATTTACTGGAATCGGCAATTACACAAATCACTAATAAAAACAACCTAAATCTTAGTCTGGGAATGGTACCATTTGGACCCATATATTTGTCACATGTTTATGAGGGACCTTAAAATAAATGAACAACTAATAAATTAGTCCCACATGTATATAGTTATTCTCTCTCTCTCTCTCTCTCTCTCTCTCTCTGGTTCGATATTTTCTCTCCCTCTTACTCTTGCTCGTATATATATATTTATATTTTCTTTCGTCTTTTCATTAATAATAATTTTTTTGTTGGGAAAATTTGTGTAAAAATTCATGATATTAAATTGTATATGCTCCCGTGTTTTTTTCAAAATGTACTGTTTTCTGGGAGAATCACTTGTTTACTGCGTGTATCCTTCAAGGTATACATGCACATACACACACACACAATATATGTATATATATATATTATATATATATATATATATATATATATATATATATATATATATATGTGTGTGTGTGTGTGTTATACACAGGCATATATACACACACACACGTTTCCGTGGGCGTGTGCATGTGCCATATACACTTTGAAATGCCTCAAGCAATTTTATGCAAACTTGGGAAGGGGGTGGGAAAGGGATGAAATGTCAAAAATAACAAAGAATGGCAGATATTAGCGTCTAATCCATAGTTTTCGAGGTCGCTGCGATGAATAGTGACAGTTCTGATGCCCTTTAAGCCCAAGTTGAAATTAGTGTGGCGAATCAAGACTAATCACGAATCGTGTTGATACCTCATGAACCGAGTTGATTCGATTCACTTGGTGTAAACGGTTACATTGAAATTAGTGCTGCGAATCAAGACAAATCATGAATTGTGTTGATTCTCCACTGAATTGATTCAATTTGCTTGTAATAAACTGTTACATTGAAATTAGTGCTGCGAATCAAGACGAATCATGAATCTTGCTGATGCATCATGAATTGAGTCAATTCAATTCACTTGGTGTAAACGGTTACATTGAAATTAGTGCTACGAATAGAGATAAATCATGAATCATGTTTATTTCTACATGAATCAAATAGATTTGATTTGCTTGGTGCAAGCACAGCCTCAGAAGACAACACTACCTAACTGGATAAGATTCTTATCTCTTTGGTAAATCGTGACTAACACGAACTCCTTCAGCAAACATGACAAATCTCCCATTAAAAAACACAATCCTCCAATGGAAGCAGAACGTTATCTCTTCGAAAACACGTCTTCTGCTTGGACAGTTATAAAACCCCATCTAAAACGTGACTAAGCCCGACCCCACCCGTGGAAAAACAACCACCACCTGAAATCAAATGACTGTTCCTCTTACAAGCTGACTCAGTCGCATGCTTAAATCTAAGGTCAGCTGGAGCGTTGTTTCGCCAGCGAAAATTAAAATGAATACCCAATATTTTATCAGAAATAATTTTCCTGCATTGTTTAACACGCATATTATTGATATTTTACATCTTCATTCTAATAAATAAGTCATAAGTATCCTATCCTAAAATTCCTGTATCTTTAACTCAATGCATAACACCTTTTCTAGACCTTTTTAGGCTTTTCCATAGGGCTTTCCTAACCCCTCCTCCCGCAACAAAAACAACGACAGCCTACAAAAAAGGAAAACACAGACACACACACACACACACACACACACGCACGCACAAACAAACAAAGAATGCTTGAACATTCTCAGAAACAAGATTCGACGTCTAAATGACACATTTTTCCAGCCGCTCCTCCGCCAAGAGAAATCTCCAGAAACAGAAGAGAAATCTTGTTATCGCAAACAAATATTTTATTGGTTGCCGGGAACCCTTTGCGATTCTTTCTCCATCGTCGGCAGGAGGAGGAGGAGGAGGAGGAGGAGGAGGAGGATTTTAAATAATCTATGAAACAAAACAAGTGGAAATTGGCTGTGGTGGGTTTCAGGCGGTACGAGGACGAAGAAGGATAAGACGATGAGGGTAGGAAGAGAATGTAAAGCAATAAGACGAAATAAAAAGAATAGGAAGAGGTACAGGTCGGGGAAAAGATAAAAAATACGAATAAAGATGAAAAGATGAACGAATAAAGAAGACTAGAGAGGCAGAGGGAACGGGAAACTGAGGAAGGAAAGAGAAACTATCAATATTCTCACTAAGGCAAAACGTCAAAGTTAAATTCCCCTTTATGTCTAGTCACTGCAACATTTACCACTTATCAAATATTGTCAGCCTTTACTCCCGGGTTCAAAACTGGCTTGCTTCTGGGAATGTCATTGAATATTCTCAATAGAATAGTATGTCATACACCACATTCTGAAGGGGATAATATTAAAGGTATCGTTCCTGGAAATAAGCGAAGATGTAATATAGTAATATGCAGCTCACTGCTAGCTATAGTAGATTTCCATCGACCGTGCATCTGATGTCTAGGCCAGTCTCTTACGACGCTCCTGATTGGCTGTTGATAAGCCAGTCACAGGACTGGAAACTCTCAGTCTCTCGAGAGAGATACAGAGTTTCCAGCCCTGTGACTGCCTTATCAACAGCCAATCAGGAGCTTCGTATGGGACTGGCCTAGACATCAGATTCACGGTTGATGTGAATCTACTATAGCATTCGCATGATCTTCCTAGGTATCACGTCAAGATTAAGGAACCCACTATATTTTTCGAGACAATATTATACACCAATTATAAAACTTTTCTTTTGTACAAATCAAAGTTATATAATATTGTCATGATAAATAGTGTATCAGTTTAATCCTGACATGGTCCCTTCCTGATAAAGATTGACATGATCCCTTCCTGATAAAGTTGACATGATCCCTTCCTGATAAAGTTGACAAGATCCCTTCCAGATAAAGATTGATATGATAAGCAATAATGTCCTATCTATCCGACCCTCTTAATTTACCTAAAGCTTTATAATATATTTTTAACATTTCCACGACTCAAATTTATAATGTAATTCTATCTTTGCTCTCGGCACTATTACAACATCATAAGCATTACTTTCCCAACGGCGTTCTCCACCGTCTCCCCGAATGTAAATTATGCATGGAATATTAGGGTAATGTACTTGGAAGAGGTAATGAGGAGGAGGCAAAAATCTAGAAATCTAGAGAGAGAGAGAAAAAAAAAGGAAAAGAAGGAAAATGCGAAAATTGGAGGAGAAAACGAGCAAACTTGAGAGTAGAACTCTCGGCCCATTATTCCCCTCGCTTGCCCGGGCTGGGAGAGGGGAAGTGGCCCACTGTGGGGGTTGGGGAGAGGTCAGGAGGGTGTTAGAAAGGAGGGGAAAGGAGTTTTCCATGTTGGAGGGAAGATGGGGGGCGGGGGGTGGGGAAGTGGTTGCAGAAATGATACTCGGCAACATGATTCATACGAATGGATCCGTTTTAAAGTCCGCTCGAGTACGGGAGATCAGGCCTTCTGATAACACTTATTAAGGGAGACGTTAGCGTGTGCCGGGCCCACTTGGAGAGACTTAAAAAGGCTCTCTCTCGGACGGACGTTCTCGGGGAAGAGACTAGTACAAGGCAGGGGGCGGGGCCAGGGGGGGGGGGAGATGAAGACGCTCTGGGAGGAGAGAAGAACGGAAGAGGCCAAATGCGAAGAACTCCCGAAAAGGTTGCGACGAAAAACGAGCGACAAATGCGGAGAAAATCGCCAGATTCAGTGGCAGAATTGATTCATTCATCAACCTGGTGTCAATGAATTAAAATTCATACTACCTGAAAAAAGTAAATAATAAAAATAATAGTAAACACTAGGCACGATCCAAACTACAAACCTACATAACGACTATTAACTCAAAACCAGCACAATTCATCCCTAGGTCAACTCGGTCGTGGGTAAACAAAACCGGGTCAGGAGATAAACAGTATGGTATCTGTGGGTATCTGTGAAGCGATCTAAAGCAACTGATGCCTCGTGCTATTTACATATCTAAATTGAAAGGTCGTCTGCCTATAGAGAGAGAGAGAGAGAGAGAGAGAGAGAGAGAGAGAGAGAGAGAGAGAGAGAGAGCCTTATTAGTCCTGGCACTTAAAACTGGTTTCAATTGTTGGGCATTTGGCACTGACAGACAGCTGTAAGGTTAATGAATAGTGCCCCTAGGTCTGGTACCTGTGGTAAAAATTCTTTACCAGTCTGTCCATCAAAATTTCTCTTGTCTGTTCATTTAAACATCCGGTGACTATAAAACGTCCCTTTGAATGTTGACCTTCAATTCATGAATTATCAGAGGGTGAAAAATCATGCAAAACGTTCACAGACAGATCTTGACAACCATGGGAATGAAGAATTCACTTCACTCAAAATAATGAAGGAGGGTAAATATATAACTGACCTTCCATGCATGATTTCCTGTGCCTTTGTATGTATACATGCATATGCATATATACATATAGTATATATATATATATATATATATATATATTAGTTCTCTGGTCACGTAATTAGATCAAGGATCACTTATATAGGGAAATTTTAAAGTACATAGCTAGTTTATCAACCGTTTGTATATCTATTTTGCTATTTATACTCGGAGAAATATTTAGGAAAAAAGTAAAAAAGTTCCTAAATATTTCTCTTCGTATAAATAGCAATATAGATATACCAAGGGTTGATAAACTAACTGTGTACTTTAAATTTCCATATATAAGTGATCCTTGATCTATATATATATATATATATATATATATATATATATATATATATATATATATATATATATATATATATATATATATATATATATATATATATATATATATATATATATATATATATATATATATATATATATATATCATAAATATATATATATATATATATATATATATATATATATATATATATATATATATATATATATAATATACTTCTATTACTACCCGTTACTACTGGTGAAAACAGAAAAAATATACTGATAATGATATAAATAAAAAAAAATAACATCCCTGACAAATCATTCAAACAGCAGCAGCAGCTCGACGAAGTCGTTCGATACAAAACTTTTCCCTTCTCTTATGAAAAGTCTAATGTTAAAGCTGGTCTTAACGAAGCTTAAGCCTTCGTCGCCTCATTACTTCGAAGGTATTTCGGTGCCTACTAATTCTCTCGGGCTCCTTGGCACAAGTCTTCGCTCGCGATCGCTTGACCATCAGTCTTTTTTTTTTATTATTTGCAGAGGACAGGCGAGAGGAATAGTGACCTCTTTTTATTATTATTATTATTATTATTATTATTATTATTATTATTATTATTATATTATTATTATTATTATTATTTGCTGGAAGAAGACCTTCATACTACAGGTTTTTATTGCGGAAATAATTGGCTATGTTTAGCCGCGTTTACTTTTGTATACAGAAGTTTCTCTAATTCTTCTCATTATGATTACTGAAGAAAAGTCAGTATAATATAAGAAGAATAGAGAAACTTCCATAATCATATAAAATAAACGCGGCTGAAATAGCCCTTATTTTCATAAAACCATATTATTATTTTTATTATTATTACTATTGTTAATATTACTATTATATTATTATTATATATGTACCAAATACATATATATATATATATATATATATATATATATATATATATATATATACATATATATATATATATATATATATATATATATACATATATATATATATATATATATATATATTTATATGTGTGTGTGTATGTAGTTTATGTATGTATGTATGTATGTGTGACATACATACATATATATATATATATTATATATATATATATATATATATATATATATATATATATATATATATATATATATATATATATGGCAAAACACTACTGTAGGCATAAGGCTCTAATTCGATAGGGCGAGCTCTATAAAGAGCTTCCGCCGTCTCGTTAAGCTCTGTAGATACGTACAACGACGATGAAATCCTCCGTTCAGCGGATGGCACGAGGATATTGTCACAGAGCATGAGACGGGATTTGCAGGAGGTCCATAGGCCTAACCGAAGGTGGATGAACTGAGGTTCACGATATTAAGAGAAAGTTTCCCCATTCAAATCGTTCGCTAACATATCCCATACATGGAAGATCTGAAAAGGGGTTTAGGCCTCTTTACAGAATACATAAGCCGTATACAATTGTGATTTTAAACTATTTTTATAATCATTATCCATGAAGAAGACTTAACCAAAAGTTAGGTAAACTCCTTATATTTAAGTTAAGAATGCACAACTCATCAGATATGCTTTAGCAAAAACGTCAGTTGCGCTCATTAAAAATACCTGAACTGAATACAGAACTTGGCCAAAGGAAAAAACAATGGAAACTTTGAGGTCATTCAGCGCTGAAACCGAAATTGACAGTAAAAGGTTAGAAGGGTGTAACTGGAAGAAAACCTCAAAGCAGTTGCGGTATGAATCAATTGTTAGGAGAGGGTGGAAAGGCAGAAGGAAGAATGAGAATATGAAAGGAGGTACAGTAAATGGAACGAAAGGGGTATATCTTAATTTTACCATATCACTGAGCTGATGAACAGCTCTCCTAGGGCTGGCCCGAAGGATGAGATATTTTTACGCGGCTAGGAACCAACTGGTTACCTAGCAACGGGACCTAAAGCTTATTATTGTGGTATCCGACCCACATCGAGAGATGAATTTCTATCACCAGAAATAAATTCCTCTGATTTCGCGTTGGCAGAGCGGAGAATCGAACCCAGACCCTGAGAATGAAGTTGTTAGATTTATACCTGTTTAACCATCGTAGCCGTCAATATGCCTCTTCGCTTTGCAATAACTACCCTCAGTTCCGATAATTCTTGTGTTGCCATCAATGCCCAAATCGCCTCTCATTTTTCATTGTTTTATTTCGTTTTCCTTCGGTCATTAGCTCCTTAAGGACAATACTTTCGCCTTCCCTTGTACAATGCATTTCACAGACGTATGATACTGTATGCACTAAGGAGTTGTCGCAACAAATACCGGCTTTTTTATATAAATATTAAATAGAATAATGAATTCGGACAACAACTGACACTGACTGGGACCTAGTTTATGTTCATTTAGTTAAGAATATTGCACCAACAAAGAATTAAAAGAATAAATATTGTCAAGTGAAGGTAAAAAGAGATAGCCAAGTTCTCCGCGTACGAAAATGAAAGCACACATTTGGTAATGCATTTAATATAAAATCGTAAAAATAACAACGAAAGGCAAATACAAAACACTGGCTAGAGGCAATATCACATCAATAACATGAACGAGACAAATGAAGAGCAAATCTCACCACGCCCCTTTCAAGAGAAATGAAAAGTTTTAAACATTCGACAAAGAACAACTCCTACAGCACTTAGCAACCTTGGGAATACTAGAACTTGCTCGGTGCGTCCCATGATTCGAAATGAAAAATAATGGAGAAATGGAAAGAAGAAAACACGAAATGCATCTGTTCGTTTCATTAAAATTCAAAGGAGGCCTTGGGCATAAAAAAAAGAAAAAAAAGAAAGGACATTACGATTCCCTAGCCGCGCGAATAAAAATCCATTGGACAAAACACAAGAGGGGAATTCGACACAGAAAGCTTTAGCTACGCTCCGCACTCCTCAGCCGGCAAAAAATGTCATACGAAATGGCAGTTTGAGCGAGCTTATATACTGCACGTAGCATATAATTGAAAACGCGGCGTTACCAAGTGGTTTTTAAAAGTGCGAGCCGGCACGAATAAATATGACGTGAAAAAAGGTATTCGAAAGCGAAAAAAAAATAACCACTATTTACAATTGTAGTTTTGCTTTTAAAGGTTTATCAACTTGGTCAAGTTTCCAGAAAGGTTCAGGTTTTTTCTGGGGTAAACCTGCCCCATTTCATTACCCAATTATAGCTCCTCATTCATGTTCCGGCCGGAGGAAATGAGGTTAGGACCCCACTCTCTCACCCCCCCAACCCCCGCCCCACCAAAGACCTCCCTAATCCGGAGTATTAAGCCGAGAAAAATGCTACTCATTTAACGGGGTCTCCTTTATCTTACTGAAAGCATTTTTAATAACTAATAAAAGGGCTTCAAAACCACTTCCGTACTATTTTCGCTTACTCGGGGAGTAAGCCTACAAACCAATTTGTTGTTGTTGTTGTTGTTGAGAGTAAGAAAGGTCTATAGAAAAGGCTGAAAAGATCTGTAAAAGGTGTTTCGCTTTCAGTTAAAGATACAGGAATTTATCTATTAGAATAAAAATGTAAAACAGAACAATTATTTCTTATAAAATATAGCGGAACTAGATTCGAATTTTTTTACGGTGACGCTGGAGAGAGAGAGAGAGAGAGAGATTGGAGGAGAAGAGAAGAGAGAGAGAATAAAAAAAAAAAAGATATCCATTTCGTGAATGGATGGGAACGAAAAAAATACACAGAACGTGCAACTAAAATGACAAAAAAGCAATTGGAAGGTGAGAGACTGATAAAAATTGGAGAATAAGACAAATGAAAGAGGGAAATGAAGAAAATGAATAATAAGGAAATGTAAACGTCAGGGAAAGTCGAGGATAAAGGACGGATGGGAATAGGAGGGTGAGGAGGCTGGATGAGGAGCAACCGACGTAGGAAAAAGGAATAGGGGGTGCCGGGGGGGGGGCGGGGGGGGGAAGCCGTCTGCTCCATTTCATTACCCAATTATGGCTCCTCATTCATGTTCCGGCAGAGGAAATGAGGTTAGCTCCCCCAAACCGACCACGACCTTCTCCACCCCCTACCCCCACACCCCCCTTTGGATCGGAAATATCAAGGCTACTCATTCAATAGCATTCTTTTTTTTTCTCTTCTTCTTTTTTGCCACAACACTTTTTCCTCTCAAGGTCTCGTGAACGACTATTTTGTAGCCTGCCTCTCTCTCTCTCTCTCTCTCTCTCTCTCTCTCTCTCTCTCTCTACACACACACACACAAACATTCAAATGATGTTATATTATCATATCCAACATTTTTAACTAGGATTTTTTAACTAGGATTTTTAACTAAGATTTTTTTTAACTAGCATAACCATTTCCACGAAGTCAGACCCGCCCGAAGTTCGATCAACCATGGGCCTTCAAACCTCTCTTTATCTTGTATCCTTCAAAGTCGGGAAGCAAAGGAAAGTTTGACTTCGCCGCCTGGTCGAGGAAGAAGAAGAAACAAGAAGAAGAAGAAGAAGAAGAAGAAAAGAATTACTTTCCAAACACAGATGGCACACACACACTGTTAACGCTCAGCTAGTGATCAGTTTCGCTCGTATGTGGTTGATTGACATTATTCGGAGGGCTCTTCGACGGAGACGAAAATCAAATCAGAACTTGAACGTTCATAGAGCAAATGATTAATCTTCTCTGTGAATTCAACACATTGTACTGTCTTCAATTTGGCACAAATAAACAATGGAAATTGATCAATAGTTCTCATAACTAAATAAACAAATATATATACACATATATGTG
>NC_087204.1:20096649-20114149 GCF_015104395.2 Macrobrachium nipponense | reverse complement strand
TAGGGTAGGATATTTATGATTTATTTATTAGAATGAAAACTTAAATAAGTATAAAAACAAATAATGTGCATGTTAAACAGTGCAGACAAATTATTTCTAATAAAATATAGCGTATTTATTTTAATTTTCGTTGGTGAAACAACGCGCTATTTGACCGTAGATTTTAGCACGCGCAGCCGAGTTCTGCTGGAGGTCTGATCACACTTTGTTTTGCTAGCTAATATTTAGCAAAACTGGGTCTGGCCACTCCTTGGATGGGCAACCACCAATATACGACGGACGCCGATGTCACATAACATGCTGCTGTGGCCTTTGCTGGAACTATTTACTGTCAGATGGGAGCGGCAATGGGCTTCAATGAGGTCCGAAAAGCCAATACAGAGTGGGAGAGAGAGAGGATACTTTTCGGCGAGCAAGCTCGACATTGACAGAGAAAGCCCGCTTGGTCCCATTCCCATAAAAATAATCCCGAAAAAATTATACGTATATGAATGAATAAATAAACTAGACTTAAAACAGAACTCTTCTGTTTATCAGATGGTTAAACTGATTGTTTTTAATTAACATTTTATTTCACTAATATTGTACTTTAGTTCCCATTTTTGAATCCAGTATTCTTTATTATGATATAAAGCCTTTTATGGCCTATTCGAAATAATAATAATAATATAATAATAATAATAATAATAATAATAATAATAATAATAATAATAATAATAATAATAATAATAATAATAATAATGTTGGGAAAAACTCGATATCACGAGAGTATATATAATGTTCTGAGGAGTCCACAACAATAAAAAAAAAAGTGTTAAGAGTTCGTGTATAATCTAAAAACACTTTATAAAGCTTTCGAAATCTTCCTTGGGTTCATCTTTAGTCCATTGGACTGAAGATGAACCCAGGGAAGGGTTCGAAAGCTTTATAAAGTGTTTTTAGATTATACACGAACTCTTAACACTTTTTTTTATTATTGTAGACTCTTTAGAACAAAATAATACCGAAATTAACGTAGATAAGGGCCCTGAACACCCTGCGCCCCCTCCCTGCTGAGCTACAGCAGCATCACCAGTCCCCCGATAAGACGGGAGGCAGGAAAATTCCCCGAGTCACTCTCCCCGCTGCTCTTGCTTCTGAAAGGTCGAGATAAGGGAAGCCTGAATGACAGCATCATCTGTGTTTCGGCTTCCCAGGCGACCAGTTCATGACGACGACGACGGCGGCGAGCCAGGCCGGAAACGGCTTTCACGGCCAGGGAGCTGAACGAAAGTACCGCGCGAGAGACGGAGACTGAGAAAATGAGGTGTGGACTTTCCAAACGCATACTCACATACTCAGTCAACACAATTTTTCGCTTACTCGGGGAGTAAGCTTACAAACTACTGTATTGTTGTTGTTCTTGTTGGGGGTTAGGAAAGCACTATGGAAGAGCGTAAAAAAGGTCTGTAAAAGGTGTTTCGCGTTGAATTACAGATACAGGAATATAAAGATAGAATACTTGTGTTTTATCTATTAGAATGAAAATGTAAAAAAATAAATAATGCGCATGTTAAACAGTGCAGGACAATTATTTCTAATGAAATATAACGTATTTATTTTAATTTTCGTTGGGGAAACAATGCTCTATTTAACGTAGATTTTAGCACGCGCCCCGAATAAGCCGGAGGTCGTATCATGCCTTGTCATTAAACGTTGGATTCCTTATTCTACTTTTCTGTGAGATGGAGACATTAAATCGACAATCCTTAATTGCGTTAACTACCGGATTCTTCAGAGAGACAGGAGGGACTAGCCGAATGTCAAAATTTAGGGCAAGTAAAACAGAAGCTATCGACGAAATAGCTTTACGAAATTCTGCAGTTAGTGTCGTATGTCATAGCTTTTTGGTTTAGCTTCTATGCATAAAACTGTTCTTTGAAAGACCTCAACTTCGAGATCCATATATTAGTCAAAATTAAATGGAATTTTATATAGCCTGATTTGAATTAAATGAAATGACAAAATTTGAACACCTGGTTTTGTACTTGATTCTATCACACACACACACACACACAGAGAGAGAGAGAGAGAGAGAGAGAGAGAGAGAGAGAGAGAGAGAGAGAGAGAGAGAGAGAGGCGGAATAACTATCAAGTTCTTTTGATTATTCACCGGTGACGGAAGCCTGGCCATAAAAATTAAACCACCCTGCCCATGTAAATGACTTCAAAACGCCCACTGATTTCCATTTTTCACGTTCCTCTTCTTTCTCACCGGTAACTCTTGACTTTGGAAATACTCTAAGTACAACATGAAGTCCGTAAAGGCAGTGGCTCTCAATCCTCTTTTAGTGATGGCAACCTAACTACTGTAACCATATATATGTATAATAAAGACACACCGATAATAATTAAATAAAGACTTCTACAAACTTTTTTTTTTTCACAAATGTTCATCGAGATTATCTAGCCAAGAGAAAATTCCTGACAATCTTCTGGCACCCCTAGGCACTGTCTGTGTCATCCGAGAGTGCCACGACACCCAGTTTGAGAATCACTGCTCTAAAGAAAGGAAACGACACTTTATTGTGCAACTGCAGGTAATTTACATCAAGTCCACTGGGAGAAGTTTGTGTTTACGTATGATGAAACGTCTACAGACATTTCATCTTACTAAATATTATCCCATGAATAAACTCTAACGTTCCTATTTGCTTTTGTTTTAACTAAGGTTCTTTGCAGCGTTCCTTCGGTCCCTAGGTGCAACTTCTTTCATTCGCTTGATTGTACCTGCGGTCACATTATCTTTCTTCCATATTACTTTCCACCCTTTCCTAACAATTGTTTCACAGTGCAACTTTACTCTCAAAATCCCATTCAGCGCCGAATGACCTCATGGGTCCCAACCTAAATTCAGATAAAACTGCGTGTCTCAACGAACGTGGCGAGCGCACGAAAACAATCCAGCAAGCAAAGCGGCGCTCACATATCCCTCCCATTTCCTCAGCAAAGACTGTTATCCTCTTAATCAATACACACTCATTGCCCTCGGGGATTTCCGACAAGACGCTGGGTACAAATAACTCTCATTAAATGAGGGTTATTTGACGGGAAACAAATATAGAAAAAAAACTACATTGTTTGCCAGGAATTAGCTGCTAAGTGGTGAAACAATATACAATACAGCACACAGAAGACAAAAGACATGAGAAGAGCAGAGCATTAGAAAAACGGAGCTAATAAAGCAGTGTGATAAATGAAGGGCAATACATGAAAAAGACGAAGCGAATATATATAATGAAGACCTTAACTCCAAACCTAGTGGAGGATTTGTGGAGAGACACGGAGGTCGCTTGGAGGATCTGGGAGACAGGTTACAGAGGACCCAAAAGACAGAATTTAATAACGTGTTTGTGACGAGCGTGTTAAAGAGTGGCGTCTGCAACCTACACACACACACACACACACACTTACACACGTGCACATACACACACTCTTCCACCAACCACTCTTCACCTATAAGAAGGTCTGCTCCTCCCCCCATGATAACACTACAATACCCCCTCATACCCCTCCATCCCAGCTCCTCATCCCACTCACCCTCCCCCTCCCCCTGGCCGACATTGATCCCTCTGAATTTCCCATCTGTCTTTCACCCTCTCTCTCTCTCTCTCTCTCTCTCTCTCTCTCTCTCCGATACCCACTGAACCTCTATAACATCATATCACGCTTTTTTTTCCTTCACTTTAAAAACAGTGGGATTACAGAATCACCCCAAAACTCTCTGCCGTTTGGAACAATTACCATAACGATTGACGATGCTTTTTTTTTTTATCTTTTCTTTTACTATCGCTTGTTAGCTTGCCCTTTCGCTTTTATATACTTTTATTATTTTTTCTCATTTTTTCGCTCCCTTTTTTCTTCCCTTTTTCCTCTCTTAGGCCTAATGAGGTTCGGCGTCGACATCTTTTTACCTTGGCGAGTAATTATCAGCAATTCATTTGTGAGATTTGGTTTCCATGGATACCAGTTTGGATACACACATTCACCCAGTTTTGATACATACGTGCACCCAGATTTGATATACAGATTCAACCAGTTTTGATACACAATTCACCCAGTTTAAATATATATATATTCACCCAGTTTTGATACACAAAGTTCACCCAGTTTTGATAAACACATTCACCTAGTTTTGATATACAGATTCACCCAGCTTTGAGACACTATCACCCAGTTTGGATACACACATTCACCCAGTTTTGATACATACGTGCACCCAGATTTGATACACACATTCACCCAGTTTTGATATATACGTGCACCCAGATTTGATACACACATTCACCCAGTTTTGATACACTATCACCAAGTTTAGATACACACATTCACCCAGTTTTGATACACACTATCACCCACTTTGGATACACAAGTTCACCCAGTTTTGATACACACGTGCACCCAGATTTGATACACACGTCCACCCAGTTCTGATATACAGATTCACCCAGTTTTGATACACAAGTTCACCCAGTTTTTATACGCACATTTATCCAGTTTTGATACACACTATCGCCCAATTTTGATACACATGTTCACCCAGTTTTGATACACAAGTTCACCTAGTTTAAATATGTATATATTCACCCAGTTTTCATACACAAAGTTCACCTAGTTTTTATATACAGATTCACCCAGTTTTATGACACTATCACCCAGTTTGGATACACGCATTCACCCATTTTGATATACAGATCACCCAGTTTTGATACAGTATCACCAAGTTTGGATACACACATTCACCCAGTTTTGATAAACAATTCACCCAGTTTTGATAAACACATTCACCCAGTTTTGATGACACACGTTTACCCCGTTTTGATACACACATTCACCCAGTTTTAATAAACATTCATTACACAACAGAGTAATTAAGATCTCATATTTATATATATAAATATATATATATATATTACACACACACACACACACACACATATATATATATATATATATATATATATATATATATATATATATATATATATATTACATAGAGAGAGAAGAAGGTGAGGAGAACGAGACCAGAGAGAGAGAGAGAGGAGGCCCAACCAAGGGAAACAGGGGTAAAGTCATGACGGAACTTTTGTTCAATTCTTTATCATTGCCTCTCCTACATAATACACACACACAAAAAATAAAACCAATTGAAAACTTGAATGTTTGTATGTATATAATATAATATATATATATATAATATATATATATATATATAAAAATATATATAAAATATAGGTATAAAATATGAATATATATATATATATATATATATATATATATATATATATATATATATATATATATATATCTATTAGAAAGACCCTCACTTTCTACAAAGCAAAAGCCGGGACGCCTAAGCCAGCAGACGCCCACTGGGGAGGCCTTGCATTACGCGAAAATAACCGAAGACACGTCGGTCGTCCCGTATCGCGGTGTCCTGCGTCTGAGAGAAAGAAGACTCCAGCCGCCGTCCCACAGGGAAATAGGACTTGATGTCACCAAGAATGAAGAGGAAGGAGTTCAGGGAGGAAACGCGTCACAGGAGACGAGAGAGAGAGAGAATTACAATGAAAAGTTATACTTTTCAGGTTTTTCGATGACGGCTTAAAACCTCTTTTGAAGGCATTTGGGAAGTCCACCTTCGGGAGTTCGAAAATGACTTTTATTCCTGAGACAAGTGGTTTTAGATTTGAATTGGGACAGGAATACAAAACAAATGGGAATTGGAGTGTGAAAATTTAGGTAGGAAACCCATGAGGTCAATTCGACGCTGAATGGGAAATTGGGAGTACATGTATGATTGGTGTAACAGGACGAAAACCTCAAAGCAGTTGCACTATGGATCTAGTGTTAGGAGAGGATGGAAAGTAAGATAGAAGAAAGATAATATGAACAGAGGTACAGTGATGCTCAAATCTCATGCGACATGTTTCCATAGGATTTCGTTCAAAATTCACTAACTGGCAACCTAACATGCTCTATATCTAATCTATTATTCAATCCGGAAACACGATTATTGAATACAATAAGGTCATAATATGGCTTCATAAGAGTGAAATCTGTCGGATCTTATTCAATTTCAAAACTGTAAGAAAATGTACATGTAGAAAATTTCAGAAAAATCTCTTTCGAAACATTTTCAAAACTTTCGTTCACAAATCGCTGAAGCATTTGAACACCAAATGAAGTTATCATCAAGCATCAGTTCAAATGTTAAATAAACAAACGAAAAAAAGTATCATAGCATTAGCAATGTTTCAGAAGCATGCATAAAATTTTAACTAGTCTTATTTGACTGCTTTTACACCTCAGTGCTGAAAAAAATTGTAAAAATGTATATACAAAAGTAGAAATGCGCCCACCGATATCAACGTGTGAGGGGAGCGTTTGTTGGGGACGGATCATTAGTGTCGGTGCAACAACAACCACCCAGTGTAATATAAGTAGGTCTACACTGGCTAGCGACAATGAAATTATCTTGAAAACATTTACTTTATATGTTTTAGAAGAATATTATGATTTTCATCCATAATTATTTGTTATAATTCTTAAATATTTCAAAAAATGAAAAGCATCCACTTGCAAATATTCGCATATGCAAGTATTCTTTTGTCAAAGTCAAGATATTGTTCCTAGGCCTAGGTGTTTAGATTTTCTTTACTTTGTTTACACTTAATAGTCGCATCTCTTTATTAACAATTTCTGGCCAAAAGAAAGCAAATGAGGTTATCTACACATTCTTGCACTTCAAGTTACCTTGATGAAAGAATAAATTATACACCAAAAGCGAGCAGAAGGATTTTAAGAAAATAACATTTTAAACCAGTTTGAAAAACAAGTGTTCCATACGTCTTGATAGTTAATACTTATGATATTTCGATTAATAGCAATCTTCTCCATATAATCAAAATCAGCAGCATCTTTTATTCCTCAAAGAACAGGTAATCTTTGCAAATAAAAACATTAGTAACAGATTACATTTCAGAAGACTTAGAATATTTTTTAGGCCTATAAATCATTTTGCAACATACAGCCAGCTTAAACGCAGTCTAAAACTTCAACATTCAAAGAAAACTGGTTGTAATTCATATTCTATCGTATTCATCAAAGAACAAGTAATCTCTACAAATAAAAATTCATTAGTAACAGATTAGGCTACATCTCAGAAGGCATAGATTATTTCTTTAGGCCTATGAAACATTTTGCAACATACAGGCAACTTAACACAGCATAAACTTCAACATTCAAAGAAAACTGGTTGTAATTCATATTCCTACTTTGAAAATGTTGTCATGACTGTTGAGCTTATTAGGTCTACTGTCATAATGCTGCAGACGTACTAGTTGTGTTGACCAGTCCGAGGACGCATGTTAAGTGCGCTTTCACTGATGGCGACCGCTAAACCTTATCACCACCGCACTTTGAACTAAGCAACGTAAAAAAAAATCAGTTCATATCACACAGATTACGAATCATACAAATGCATAAAAAGGGATCATATTTATATAACCATAAGGAAAATAGGGCTAGCTGTGAATTCGCAAACTTGTTGACATGTATGACATTAGAAAAAAAAAAAAGTTTAACACTACTTGGCAACGTCACGTTGAGTCTGAGAATCTGGACGATACAAAAAGAATCATGTTGCATGAGATTTGAGCCCCACTGTACAATCACAGGAATGAAAGAGGTTGCAGATACGGGCCGAAGGGACTGGTGCAAAGAACCTTATTATGTAATGCCTACAGCGCACCGCATGAGGAGCACTGAAGGCAATTCTCCCCTACGGAGAGTCAGACATTAAATAATCTACGTTATGGATTCAGCAACACAGATGACAATTCCACAGTATGCATTTCCAAAATCTAAATATCTTCACTATGGATCCCCACTCAGACGTCTTGATTTTTAGGTGAAACAACGGAGTGATGCTAGCCTTTCGACTAAGTCGAAAAAAGGCCCCAGCACCACTCATGTTTTTTTTACCCTTATTCGCATTCCTTCTTGGATTTTGGATTTTTACCTTTATTTATATATTCGTCACATTCCGTATTTTCGTGATTCAGTTATACATACATAGATACACACACACACACTATATATATATATATATATATATATATATATATATATATATATATATATATATATATATATATTATATATATCAAAATATCTGTCAAAATAAAAAAAGAAAAAACAGAGACCACAGCCCAACTGACCAGGTCTAAATAATCCTCAGCTGCTACTACGAAGTTTATCCAATAGAGTGAGTAATTAAGTGAATATTTAATGCCAGGCGCCATTATATCATACCAATCACGCCGGGGTGTAATGTTCAGGCATGATTAGCAATTCTGCTTAAAATAAATTCATTCCAGACAATCGGCTAACAGGGAGTTTAATTCGGTAACATTGACCATGATCTTTCAATCGATTATGCAAATAAGTCCCTCGTAGCTGCTACGAGAGAGATAGAGAGAGAGAGAGAGAGAGAGGAGAGAGAGATATGCTGACTTGTTCGTTCAAAATGGTGACCATGAATATTTCCAGATCTCTTCTCTTCAACTATTTGAGCATTTTCATGGCGGCCTTCTGGCACTGAACGCGCGTTAGCAAGTGCGCGCGCACACACACATATACACACACACACACACACACAAGAAACAATCATTTGCCCCATAAGAATTGCGATCGCAATTATTAATCTTTCTTTGGTTTGGCATCTATGGTGGTCAATTTTTATAACTTTCGCCAAAACAGACAAAAAACGCTCACACTTAGAGAGAGAGAGAGAGAGAGAGAGAGAGAGAGACGCTATCGAACATATCGTCTTTATTCAGATTTCCTTATCATGACCGCGACTGCCGGTATTGCCAATAACAACTTAGTAAAAAAAAAAAAAAAAAAAAAAAAAAAAACAAAAAAAAAAAAAAAAAAAAAAACTTACCCAGACAGATAAAAGGGGACCGAGTTACTTTCTTCCAAATAAAATAAAAACCGCTCGGATAAAACTTAGAAGAAAATAATGCGAAGAGTAGATAAACAAAATGGTCGAATCTTAGCGCCTACGCGCTACGCAAAACTTCACTACTATACTCACTTCAAACACGATCATTTTTCGGAGCCCCGTTCATAAACCGAGCTCAGATCGAGCGCCATTAGCATGTAGATGTTTCATTTGCGAGCGTTACGGCTCGCGGATATCCAAGCATCACTCCCTGCCGTTTCTCTAGCGTTCTTTATCTCTCCGTGCTCGGGAATGCGGAATAGGAATGACTGCTTATCTTAGAAACTTTTTTTTTTTCCCGTGTGATGAAGCGGTAATGTTAAGTATTAGACGTTTGCGTTCGTACACTCCCGACAATAACGGGGATTCCTGCCTGACGCACTGATCAGGTCTTATATCAAGGCATATGAACTTACGAAAATTACGCAGGTATCAAAATGCTATTTCAATACGTTAGAAAAAATAAAAGCTAAAATGAGGAATAAATGCTACAGATCTAGTAAACCAAATGCAGCAATTTGGAAAGAATCAGTTCAGGAATTCAGTATAAAAATAAAAGCAATAGATGCTATAAATCTAGTAAACCCAGAAGCAGCAATTTGGAAAGAATCAATTCAAAAATTCAGTAAAATAATAATAATAATAATAATAATAATAATAATAATAATAATAATAAAACAATTAAAACGACAGACATCAACTGTCAAAAAACATTGTATTATAACTATATTAGGCTCATTTGACTGTATAATATTTAAAAAAAGCGTTACGAGGATAGAGGAGAGAAGTAAGGAAGAAGAGAGGAGAAGAGAGAGAAGAGAGAGATATAGTACAAACAGAAAAAAATGGCCCAACATTTCTTGTTATTCTTAATAGTAATACAAGGTCGAGAGTTCGACGAGAATCTTGATGTACGGAACTTTTCATCTTATGTATCTCAGACAGTTACTACCAAGCAAGCAAATCATTCACAAAACACTAGCTTCTAAAGCATCCGCGGGGATTAATACTATACTCGTACGTCAAGTCTTAAAAACAGAACGAATAGAGTAACATGTAAATAAGAAATAAATAGATATCAAACACGATCATAAACTCATACAAATATTACCGTAGGTCACGTGACCCAAAGCAACTTTGCCAACAGCAAAACATGATTTACTTAAAGTGTCTTTCTGTGGCTGATTTCATCACATCAATACGCGCTTGAAACGTGTTCTAATCAAGCATAAACTTCGCGCTCTAAACTCTCTTCATTCTGAAACCAGTTAAACTTCCCTTTAATGAACGTTAGCTGTTGCGAAAACCTGAAATGAATTTGGAAGTTTCTTGAATTCAGTCCCTCGTAGGAGCTGGGTCGAAACAGGTCTCAATCACCACGGTTTATCTTTGAACGTCATCGGGATTCGTAGCTGCTTGAACCAGATAACAAAGGTTGAGTGAAGGTTGCATTTTCTTCACCGCCCGTCTCCCACACACACATACACACGCACACACAAGCAGTGCCGTCAGCCCGTCGCAGCGTATGAACTCTCTTACTGCACATTTTTTTTTAATCTAAAACCATCGTGTGATTTAATGACTGCATCCAATATCCAGCGTCCACTCCTTTCATCTGCCCCATCAAAGCTCCACATACGTTTTCCGTTGCGGGTCGTATATACCCCTATAAATAGAAACCAATACCCTGGTGTCCATTCCGTCCCACTTATACACCGTTGGAGGATTCTGGTAAGTCTCCCCTTTAAGCTTTTTTCTGGTCTTCAAACGAGAATAACGAATGAAGGTAAGTAACCTGTCTTTCAGGAGATAGCGAGATGGAGCGTGACGTCACTCGTATGGATAATCGCTGATAATTATTCATCGAACCCTCTATTCATTTGCATATTTTATTGACGCTCCCCAATTTGCTACCGTCATTCAATCGGGTACTCTCCTTGTGAATCTCTCTCTCTCTCTCTCTCTCTCTCTCTCTCTCTCTCTCACGTACCCGCGTGAAGTCACAATAAATCAACAGATATCACAAGTTTAACATACGACTAGAATTTGAGAAATATCTAGAAGTGTTCGTGAACTATCGGTGATAAGATTAGTGTGAAAATAGTAGGATAAAGCGTCTTCTAAGTTAGTTTATCAAGTGTAATACTATAAATCAGAACAGATGGCAGTAAGTTCCAACTGCGGGAAGAGGGTGGCGTAATTTGGCGTGTTTAGCAGATTCGCAATACGATGAGGTAGCAGGAAGGGAACTGGCATTTCTCTCTATGAATCAGTAACAGTCCTAACCAAAAAGATACAAAAGACTTCATAGATATATTAGAAGGATATAATCCTTCAAACTGGAACAAATCTAATGAAAACATCTTGAAAATAATTGAAGAAGTTCCAAATAAAATCCAAGTGGTCAAGAGACTCATAAAGAAAATATACATAAACCAACATATTCCGACAAAGAAAATGAATAAGGTGAATCTTGTGAATATCCTAATTGATGCATTAGGAAAAGAATGCCAAAAGCATGCAAACTGTGTAAGGTTTGGTATAGCATAGTCAATCCACAAAACCTAATCAGAAAAATGTGCTGCTGATGCAACATTCCGACCCATCCACAGTGTGCTGAGGTAATACAAGATTTGAGAAAAGATACAAGAATTTTTTGTTCAACATGTCTATCATGGATAGACAATGTTATTAAATCAAGATTGAATGTACAAAAGTAGTTGAGGATGAAGAAGAAGAGGAAGAGGAAGAAGAAGAAGAAAAAGAAGAAGAGGAAAAACGGAAGAGAGTAAACAAAAAATGAAATGACAGAAAAAAATAAGGAAAACAAAGAACAAGATAAAAGTATGGATGCAGAGATACTCATTGATACTACATATGAGGCAATAAAAGCAGCATACCTACGAAGAAATAAATTACGATATGACAACAGAAAAGCAAATCCCGAAGAGGCTCTACCCAGATCTATACAATGACGGGAAAGAGGAAAAAAATAGACAAGAAAGACAAAATCTGCAACCTTTTGAAAAGAGGGAATTGCAGATTTGGAGAAAGATGTTACTACAAACATCCTAAGATATGTCAAAACTATGAAATATATGGTAAATGTGCATACTTAGATGGATATGGGGATGATTGCAGAGATCTGCATCCAAAAATATGGTGTAAAACCTAAAAGAAGGAAAAGGATGTAAGTTCGACAAAAAATGCAAATATATGCACCCTGTAGCCATGAATCATAATCAAATAAATAACCAACCAAGTAATAAAATCCAAAATAAGAAAGAAAGAAAACAAATAAAGAGAGAAATCAAGAATATCATGGTAAAAGAGAAAAGCAAACCACCAATGAGATATGCAGAGGTCAGCAAAAAATTTCAAAGCATCAGCTCCGAAATTCTACTCAAGAGATAATAACTGTATTTATTATGCAAGAGGATATTGCAGAAACGGAGAAAATTGCAGATTCAGACACAAAATGAATAATTATGATGAAGGAAGATCAAATATTATGGAAAGTTGATTTTTTAATGTCAGAATTTCTGGAAATGAAAAAAAGAACAACATACCAGAACAGGAAAGAGACATGGGAAAATCCTTATTACTACCAGTATTAAATGAAGGAGAAAACACGCAAACCATCATATGATGAATGCGCAGGGTTTAGTTACGAGTAACTCAAAAAGAAAAATAGAGTACTTAGAAGAAACATAACCCAAAATGAAAAGAAAATAGATATAATGAATATAAGTGAAACCTGGTATTCCCAGAGACTGGGAATGATGATCAAATAAAAGGGTTCCAAACTTATAGATCAGATAGAAAAAAATAGGAATCAAGGGGGAACCGCAATATATGGGAAAGACAAAAAACAAGGGAACGGAAAAATATATGAGAAATATAGTAACTCAGAATGTGAACTAATAGCGGTAGAATTTGAATCTGAAAAATTGATGAACATAGTAATATATAGACCTCCTAATACTAAAGAGTTTTGACTTAATAATTGAAAAATTGGATGATATATGTAGAAATCACAAGGACTGGACTATTCTCCTATCTGGTGACTTCAACTTTCCTTTCGTAGAATGGAAAGAACGAATAGGAGATTGTGGTTGTACTTATACATATAAAAAAGAGAGTAATAGTAGTGCAGAAGATAAGAGGCAATTTGAAAAGCTATTAGATATGCTACTAGAATACAACAGTTCAACAAATAAATCAACCTGCCAACAAGAAAGGAAAATACTTTAGACCTAGTATTTGTGAAACGAGATGAATTATGTTAAAGAAATAATAGTTTATAATGCGAGTATTTCAGACCATAATGTCATAGAATTAACAGTTCATCCAAAGCAAGTGAAAATAGAGATAAGCAAGAAATGAAAAAAGGGGCAAAATGGGAAGGATATGGAAAAATACAACTTCTACAGTAAAAATATAAAATGGTCAGAAATTAATGAAGAATTAAACAAAGATTGGATAACATTTTCGTAAGTAAGTGATGACATAAAGGGTAAATACGGGAGATTATTATAAAAATAAAAATATTGGAGATAATAGTGGAAAAATATATACCGAAGAAGAAAAGTAAACATCATTCATGCATAACCAAGAGACAGAAGGATCTTGTTCCAGAAAATCAGAAAGTGGAAAAAAGGTCTTGCAAAAGAAAAAAATGCATGGAAAGTTATAGAACTAAAAAGTAAGATAGAAAATGCAGAACAAAAGATTATACAATCAAAAGAAAATGAAAAACGGGAACTTGGAAGAAAAAACCCTATTAAATATCAAGCAAAACCCCAAACTATTATACTCATATGCGAAGGAAGATGAATAAAAGAAGAATAGAAATAGGCCCTCTGAGAATTGAAGGAGATTAACGAATGAAAAAAAAGGAATTTGCAACATACTGGCAGAACGATATAAGAGAGAATTCACCCCTAGAATAGATAATGAAGATAATGATATAGAAGTAAGAGATGAAAATATTGGATATTTAGCTGACATAGATATTAATGAAGCTGATATTGTTGCAGGCTATTAATGAAATTAAAAATGGAGCTGCTGCAGGGCCTGATGGAATTCCCCTGCTATTTTGTTAAAGAAAGTAGTTCATTCTATCGCAAAGCCACTTGCAATATTATTAAGACAAAGTGTAGATACAGGCAAGATATATGATGAGCACAAATTAGCATATATTACCCCTACTTTCAAAAGTGGATCAAGACTAGAGGCAAGTAAATTATAGGCCTGTGAGTCTAACATCACTATTTATGAAAGTGTATGAAAGGGTAATGAAGAAAAAAATTATTATGAAACATTTAATAAAAAATAATTTGTTTAATAATGGACAACATGGTTTCGTACCCGGAAAAAGTACAAACCCAACTGTTAGTCCACCGTGAAAACTATTCAAAAATATGAAAAGCGGAAATGAAACAGATGTGGTTTATTTAGACTTTGCAAAAGCTTTTGATAAAGTAGACCATAATATATAGCGAAGAAAATTAGAAAACACAATATCGTGGATAAAGTAGGAAGATGGTTAAAAGAATTTTTACACAACAGAAAACAGATAGTTATTGCAAACGACGAGAAATCGGATGAAGCCAAGGTAATATCCGGTGTGCCGCAAGGTACGGTGTTAGCTGCAATACTGTTTGTTATTATGATTGAAGACATAGACAATAATGTTAAGGATTCGGTAGTGAGTAGTTTCGCAGATGACACAAGAATAAGTAGAGAAATTACTTGTGATGAAGATAGGAACGCTCTACAAAGAGACCTTAACAAAGTATATGATTGGGCAGAGGTAAATAGGATGGTATTTAAACTCTGATAAATTTGAATCAATAATTATGGAGACAGAGTAAGAAAGCTATATGCATATAAGGGACCTAATAATGAGACCATCACAAATAAGGAAGCAGTTAAAGACCTTGGTGTGATGATGAATAGGAACATGTTATGCAATGATCAAATAGCAACTCTGTTGGCAAAATGTAAAGCAAAAATGGGAATGTTGTTACGCACTTCAAAACAAGAAAGCTGAACACATGATTATGCTTTATAAAACATATGTTCGTAGTCCACTTGAATATTGCAATATGATATGGTACCACCCACTATCAAAAGGAATATTGCACAAATAGAGAGTGTACAAATGGTCCTTTACAGCTAGAATAGAAGAAGTTAAGACCTAGACTACTGGGAAAGACTACAATTCTTAAAATTATATAATCTAGAAAGGAGAAGAGAACGCTACATGATAATTCAGGCATGGAAACAGATAGAAGGAATAGCAGAAAATATCATGGAACTAAAAATATCAGAAAGAGCAAGCAGAGGTAGATTAATAGTGCCCAAAACTATACCAGGAAAAATAAGGAAAGCACACAGGACATTAATCCACTACGCACCAGCATCGATAATGCAGCGTCTATTCAATGCGTTGATAGCTCATCTGAGGAATATATCAGGAGTGAGCGTAGATGTGTTTAAGAATAAGCTCGACAAATATCTAAACTGCATCCCTGACCATCCAAGATTGGAAGATGCAAAATATACCGGAAGATGTACTAGCAACTCTCTGGTAGACATTAGAGGTGCCTCACACTGAGGGACCTGGGGCAACCCGAACAAGATGTAAGGTAAGGTAAGGTAAGGTCTCTCTTAGCTACATATGCATACGTCGATACATAAGCGGACTTGAATCAGATACAAAAACAAATGCAGATTGAACGTGTTTTATGATATATATAAAGGCTGCTTGGATCTCTCTCTCTCTCTCTCTCTCTCTCAGATATATATGCAAACTTGACTCAGACACAAAAAACCAATGCAGATTGAACGTGTTTTAAGATCTAATAAAAGGATCCTTATATTAGATGGAATTCTGTTGCAACGGAATATTTTTACCAGTCGTGTTTTAAGATATATGCATAGGCTGCTGGGATATCTCTCTCTCTCTCTCTCTCTCTCTCTCTCTCTCTCTCTCTCTCTCTCTCTCTCTCTCTCTCTCTCTCTCTCTCTCTCTCTCTCTCTCTCTCAAACAAGACACGTACAAAAACCATTGAGCCTGACTTCAAAGTGACTGACAAGTCCTCAAGGAATGATCGTGCAAATGAATAAGACCTGTATGGCGTGTGTGCCTGTCGTATCTGGAAAGGCACGAAGCAAGCAACATATGTCAAAAAAAGGGGGAGAAAAAAAAGGCTCCATCGTCTACGATAACAGCAGCCATTCTGACGTCATTATTTGATAAAAACCACACTTAGAATGTGATATATATTGATATACAGAGTTTAAGCCAAAGGCCAAGAGCACTATACTCGGCTTTTTTCAATCTGTCCGCCCGCTTGTGGTGTTTGCGCATGGTAACACTGCGTCCCGGGCTTTAGATAGTTACATTTAGCTTACATTCAACAATAACTAATATCCTATTTCGAATATTAACGGTTGTAATTCGCATCAGTCAAATTATTAAAACACTTTTCAGTTGCAAATGTACACGAAGATATCCTTTTATTTACCTAAAACTTACGCATAGAATAACTATTTAAAGCCCGGAACGCAGTGTTACCATGCGCGACCACCACCGGCGGATGGACAGATGGAAAAAACAGAGTATAGGTAGGTGTAGGTAGGTAGGTCTGAAAGGTGTAACAGAAGGAAAACTCAACAGCATTTGCACTATGAAATAATTGTCGGGGGAGGTCGACAGCAAGATGGAAGAAAGAATATGAATGGAGGTACAGTAAAATGAAAGAAAGGGGTAAAGGGGTTGCAGCTAGGGGCCGAAGGGACGCTGCAAAGAGCCTTCAGCAATGCCCACAGTACACCCCGAGAGGTGCACTGGACGGCAATACCCCCATACTGGGATATATATTATAACGAAGTATGTTAAATTTATGTAAGAATTAAGGTGTTTAAATAGTAAAGAAATTACGTATGAACGAAGGGGGGGCGTACGCACACGCTAAAATATATATATATATATATATATATATATATATATATATATATATATATATTATATATATATATATATATTATATATATATATATATTTAATATTTTATTTTATATATTTATATATATATATATATATATATATATATATATATATATATATATATATATATATATATATAATATATCTATATATATATAATATAGCGGTGTATGTATATGAAAATGGGTGTCCCCAACATGAAATTTTTCTGGATCTGCTAGTGCTGACAATCATTTCATTGCAATAGGTCCATGCTCAAGAAAACAAGAACAGAAGGGATAAAACACACACCAGTACCCTACATGGATAAAAACAAGCCGGCGGTCGAATTAAAAGGAGGCTAGAAACACCAGAAACTTCTGTTCCACAGGACGGTTTAAATTGCCAGCAACAGCTCCGTTTTTCGCTCAACAAGTGATCAGCTAATTTCGTTT
>NC_087204.1:20089149-20091649 GCF_015104395.2 Macrobrachium nipponense | reverse complement strand
AAATAAAATAAACTCAGAATGTAAAAATGAAATACCTCACGTGTCGACGGATCCCACATTAGGCTCCCCATAACAAAAAGCTGTTGATAATGACACATCCCGTCATCTTTCGGACCTGCCCCTTGTCTTTGGCAAGAGGACATGTTCTTTAATGGGGGAAGTGCTTTGTTTATGCAGGAAGAGACCTTGTCAGACGCACGCTCAGCATATGTTGCCGCATACAAAAGAGAGGGCAGAATGTAGGTAGGTGTAGACGTGTGTGTGTGAGAGAGAGAGAGAGAGAGAGAGAGAGAACGAGCGTGTTCCTTGGTGTAATATATAAGATCAAGTTCCCTGGTATGAACTGGCACTTCAAGAAGCTATAATTATCATAAATTCAAGGATAGGTATTAGTAGACTGGTTTGGTTCAGATGAAATAATCTAATGGAAACTCCAATAAACTGGCATAAGCCGATAACCTGGCATCTACCGACTGTAATGATATATCATACGGAGTTAAATGCAATTTTTCATGGGTCAGGTTACTATTAAAAATTAAACAAGTAAAAAAATACGCCAAAGAAAAATCGAGTTTTCTGTACAACGTTTAATGCTTTATAAAACCATCAACTATGACGGCCACCCCTCCAGTTGCTCACCAGATGCGGTAGAGTGAGGGTGCGTCCCACAGCTTTGGAAAGCCTGCCAGATGCACGATCCACGGCTAACTTTAACTTTTAAATAAAATAAAAACTACTGAGGCTGGAGGGTTGCAATTTGGTATGTTTGATGATTGGAGGGTGGATGATCAAAATACCAATTTTCTGCCCTCTAGCCTAAGTGGTCATTATTTTATTTAAGGTTAGAGTTAACCACAGATCGTGCATCTGGCAGCGCTTTCCGGAGCTATGTGACGCGCCCTCACTCTACCTCATCTGTTGAGCAACTGGAGAGCTGCCAATCATAGTTGATGGTTTTATACAGTAGTGTTTTTAGATCTGAGGGCGGACGGATGGACAGACAAAGCCAACACAGTAGTTTTCTTTTATAGAAAACTAAAAGTTAATGTAACGTGTAAACAAGCTATCCAATAAGGTTGAAATTTGCTGAAGCAAAACGGTGTTTCGCCGACTAATAAGAGAGGAATAATTATTAGCTTGAGAGTGAACCCCTTTGAATTTTGGAAAATCAGTGAATCGTATCCTTGTTTACAGGGAGGAATTATATCAGACCTCAGGCAACTCAATGATGGACACTGGTCAAATTCTTCAACTTGTCGAGGTAAAAGAACCTCATTGCAGTCGTCAGCTTCCTGGAACATGTCACTGGAAGATGGGAACCTCTATTTCTTGTGGTATGAATCCAGTTCTGACGAAGGCTACAATCCCATCATATTCAATAAGACAGTTCTGAAGGGATATATAACTGCGTGCTCCTTCTCATCTCAAGTGATTGACAGTATTTTATGTAAATTGGGTTAATAAGAGAACTGGGTCTCTAAGGACATCTCTCTCTCTCTCTCTCTCTCTCTCTCTCTCTCTCTCTCTCTCTCTCTCTCTCTCTCTCTCTCCAGATTACAGACAGAAAAACTAGAGATCTGAAGATCAATGTTACAGAACATTGCACGAGACGTATTACCAACTATCTACCGAAGTCTTTGGGAATTGAGGGGTTAAGAGAGACCGACAAACTGACCTATAAACAATAACGGGTCGTGGATTCCTTTCTCCAACTGCTCGCACAATGTCACCTTCAAAAGCACACGGTCACCAGGCTTTGATCTTTTTGAAGGGCTGATTGCACAGCAATTATGCTCCCCTGCAGGAGTGCAAGATAAAAGTCGTTATCAAATCTCAAGCTAGCCTTCAATACTTCAGCATCCCAAAGGTGCTGAATATTGACTTGGAGTATCCAGATATTCGTACATACCAGGAATATATATCGAACTTATGCGTTGTCATTACACATTAGTACCGTATATAAACATGGAAGCATATACGCGCGAACGTGCGAAGGATTCACGAACCCAGACCTGCGTGGATCAGAACTAAGAGGTGAGAGTCTGTAGATGGACGGAAATGTGTTCAAGTTAAACTATGAGAGGCGGAATTTGATCAAATCAAACCGAGTCGCGCAGCATTGGAAGCTGTGATGATGATGATGAATGACAAGTGTAATAAAGACGCGACTTAAAAAAATAAAAAAAATAAAAAAAAATAAAAAAGGAGTTCTCCATGCATAACAGGTAGATATACTGTAATGATAAATACCTGTCCTCCTCTCTAGCCTAGTTCCCCAATAATAATAATAACAATAATGTCCACGGTAACACTTCATAATGAATATGAATGACGAAAAGTAACGGTCCAGTAGCTCAAGATAATTGGGGAAAAAGCCATTAGATAATTACTAATGAGGTCATTAATTCGAGGTTATTTATGACTGTTCAACTTGAAAAGGCAGAGAGACAATGGGAGGAAAAACGTTTCACATGTATGTAGTACTTAATTCATTGTTTGT
>NC_087204.1:20056649-20084149 GCF_015104395.2 Macrobrachium nipponense | reverse complement strand
ATTGATGTCGCAATACCATGGGACACCAGAGTTTTTGAAGAGAAGAAAGAGAGGGAAAAAAAAAAAATGGATAAGTATCAAGATCTGAAAATAGAAATAAGAAGGATATGGGATATGCCAGTGGAAATCGTACCCATAATCATAGGAGCACTAGGCACGATCCCAAGATCCCTGAAAAGGAATCTGAAAAACTAGAGGCTGAAGTAGCTCCAGACTCATGCAGAAGAGTGTGATCCTAGAAACGGCACACATAGTAAGAAAAGTGATGGACTCCTAAGGAGGCAGGATGCAACCCGGAACCCCACACTATATATACCACCCAGTCGAATTGGAGGACTGTGATAGCAGCAAAAAAAAAAAAAAAATAATAATAATAATAATAATAATAATAATCTAATAATAATAATAATAATAATAATAATAAAATAATCCCTACTGCACTACTGTACTATATTGAATAGGGTTCTTCTTCTTCTTCTTCTTCTTCTTCTTCTTCTTCTAATAATAATAATAATAATAATAATAATAATAATAATAATAATAATAATAATAATAATAATAATAAAATTCCCTACTGAACTACTGTACTATATTGAATTGGGTTCATCTTCTGATAATAATAATAATAATAATAATGATAATAATAATAAATTCCTACTGAACTACTGTACTATAATGAATAGTCTTCTGAATAATAATAATAATAATAATAATAATAATAATAATAATAATAATAATAATAATAATAATAATAATAACCGCACTTCCTCTAGAGAAAAAAGGCGGACCTTAACACGGGCATACTATAAAAAAAAAAAAAAAAAAAAAAAAAAAAAAAAAAAAAAAAAAAAAAAAAACGCAGGCTGAATGCTCAACCATACTTTCACACGACGAAAAAAAAAAAACTCTGAAGATATTGTTCTGTCAATACGGAAGGGTTCTTTAAATAAAACTTCCCGTCCCTCATATATGAGCAGGTGGGGGAGAATGGGAAGAGAAACTGTGAGACGAGTGCGTCCCGTCTCTGTTTGTTGTTTGTTAAAAAAAAAAAAAAAAAAAGAAGAAAAATAAGAAGATGAGGGAAGGAAGGATTTTGGATCCATTGTTCGCCCAGAAGATTCTAGGCAGCATTTACGGTTTTCTGAGTCGCTGTCATTATGGTTTTCGTCGATTTCGGGCGAAAGGACAGAGGCAAAAGAACAGCCGATGAATAGTGCGCAACCGGAAAGGGGCGTTGACCTTTCGCGTTTGGCAGTGACCTTAATATTAAAAAGGGACATTTATCTTGTAGTGACCTTGAAACAAAGTTCGCTTACTATTCTATGGGAAACTCAATACCAACTCCTGTCGTAAATAACTCAATCATGTCGACGATAATGACACTAAAACCGTGCAATCATTGCAATGCAACAAAGCAGCAATGACAAAGCAAGCTACCACAACCTAAAAGGGCCATGTGTGAAAACAGTGATAAACTGATAGAAGAATAATAAAAAAGAAAACCTTAAAAATACCTCAACAAATACGTAATGCAGAGTCAGCAATATGAGCCAGAAACAAATATCGTGAATCCGTACACTAAAGAGCATATTATCCGAAGAGAATAACAAAAGAAAATGTCAAAAATACCTCGACAAATACGTAATGCACAGTCAGCAATATGAGCCAGAAACAAATAATGTGAATCCGTAAATTAATGAGCATATGACCAGGAGTTATTAACTGAGGAAGTAAAAAACCTAAGCATACCGTATACAACAGAACCATATTACAGGAGTACATATTGGAGCTTTATAATCACGTGTGCAGGCAAGGCGACTTACGACAAATACAAACCGTCACGACAGATAGATATATTCGAATAATGATGGAATGGAATATAGAGTTTAGGCCAAAGGCTACGCACTTGGACCTTTGAGGTCATCCAGCGCTGGGAAGGAAATTGAGAGTCGGTAGTGAAATGTAACAGGAGGAAAACCTCAAAGCAGTCGCACTGAAATAATCGTTAGGAGAGGTTGGATAGCATGATGGAAGAAAGATTATTTGAGAGGAGGTACAGTAAAAGGGACGAAAGAGGTTACAGCTAGGAGTCGAAGGCACGATGCAAAGAAACTTTTTAAGTAATGGGTACTGACGGCACTAACCCGCTACGTAGGTCTTCCATGATAGGGCAGGCAACTGTTAGCAAACTATCTGATAAAAAAAAGCCGTCGGAAAACTTCCATTTGACGGATTAAACCACACCTACCGACAATTACCAAATTCGATCCGTCAAACCGATGTCTCGAAGGGAGAAGAAGAGCCATAAAAAATACCCTTCCCCCAGCTTTTCTCTTCTGAATCAACAAAACGAGATAAGAAGAGTGAGTGAGGGAAGAAGAAAAAAAGCTAAAAGATCTCCTGATAAACCCTCCACAACATTACGTCACTGGAGGGCTGAATGCCATCATCACCCGAGGAGGTGACGGGTGTGGGTGCAGCGTGACAAAGACGACGCGAAGTGAAAGACAAACAGGACCTTTCTTCATAAATTATATGATTTTTTCCTACCTTTAAATTTTCGTCATAAGGACTATGGTCGCGGAGACACGAAAATTATGTGATGAACATTGATGATGACTATGAATGCTTTCCATTACTAGAAAAAGCAAGTAAAAAATACGCAATTTCCATTACAAGAAAAAGCAAGTAAAAAATACGCAATTTCCATTACTAGAAAATTCAAGTAAAAAATACGTAAATATCATTACTGGAAACAGAAAGTCAAAAATACGCAATTTCCATTACTAGAAAAAGGAAGAAAAAAATAAAAAAAATACGCAATTTCCATTACTAGAAAAAGGAAGCAAAAAATACGCAATTTCCATTACTAGAAAAAGGAAGTAAAAAATACGCAATTTCCATTACTAGAAAAGGCAAGTAAAATATACGCAATCGAGTTTTCTGTACAGCTGCTACAGCGTTATAATCTAGGCACCGAAAGCAGATCTATCTTTTGGTAGCCCCGGTATAATGCTGCATGAGCCGCGGCCAATGAAACTTTAACCACGGGCCGGTGGTGGCCTTTCCTATACTGCCAGCAGCACGATTATGGTTAAACTTATTAAATAAAATCAAAACTACTAAGGCTAGAGGGCTGCAATTTGGTATGTTTCAGTTTCAGAGAGAGAGAGAGAGAGAGAGAGAGAGAGAGAGAGAGAGAGAGAGAGAGAGAGAGAATGTCTTGTTATTGAGAAGTCTCCCTCTCTCAGTACTCTCTCTCTCAGTAAATTTCAGGGAGAGAGAGAGAGAGAGAGAGAGAGAGAGAGAGAGAGAGAGAGAGAGAGAGAGAGAGAGAATGTATTTGGTTATTGAGAAGTTTCTCTCTCACAGTCAATTTCAGGGAGAGAGAAAGAGAGAGAGAGAGAGAGAGAGAGAGAGAGAGAATGTCTTCTTGGTTACTGAGAAGTTTCTCTCTCACAGTAAATTTCAGGAGAGAGAGAGAGAGAGAGGTACTACTTAAATCCGCCATGACAGTTGTTGACATTTTTTTCCCGCCAGAATGAAAGCGCGCTTTTGGAGGGGCCCGAAATCTGAAGCACCATCGTCACCAACGAAGTGGGAAAGAAAACAAAAACAAACAGCTAGAAAGGAATAAGACGAACGAGAGAATAATCAGAGGGATGGGCAGGACTCCAGAAAAGTGCGAAAGTAATGAGAACTGAAGGGGGAAATTGAAAGAGTGGTAAAGGATTACGAATGAAAGAGGAATGAGGAGATAAACGAAATGAAAATGGTGAAAGATTAACATAAGAGTGCTAAGGTATAAAAACGTTGGAAGGATATGAATGGATAAACACTCAGAGAGAGAGAGAGAGAGAGAGAGAGAGAGAGAGAGAGAGAGAGAGAGAGAGAGAGAAGGTAGTTTACACTTTTACATAACGAAGATATTGTCAGCTTAATTACACACACACACACACACACACACACACACAGAGAGAGAGAGACCTTACCTTACAGACCTTACATCTTGTTCGGGTTGCCCCAGGTCCCTCAGTGTGAGGGCACCTCTAATGTCTACCAGAGAGTTGCTAGTACATCTTCCGGTATATTTTGCATCTTCCAATCTTGGATGGTCTGGGATGCAGTTTAGATATTTGTCGAGCTTATTCTTAAACACATCTACGCTCACTCCTGATATATTCCTCAGATGAGCTGGCAACGCATTGAATAGACGCTGCATTATCGATGCTGTGCGTAGTGGATTAATGTCCTGTGTGCTTTCTTATTTTCCTGGTATAGTTTTGGGCACTATTAATCTACCTCTGCTTGCTCTTTCTGATATTTTTAGTTCCATGATATTTTCCTGCTATTCCTTCTATCTGTTTCCATGCCTGAATTATCATGTAGCGTTCTCTTCTCCTTTCTAGACTACTATAATTTTAAGAATTGTAGTCTTTCCCAGTAGTCTAGGTCCTTAACTTCTTCTATTCTAGCTGTAAAGGACCTTTGTACACTCTACTTTGTGCAATATCCTTTTGATAGTGTGGGTACCATATCATATTGCAATATTCAGTGGACTACGAACATATGTTTTATAAAGCATAATCATGTGTTCAGCTTTTTTCTTGTTTTGAAGTGCCGTAACAACATTCCCATTTTTGCTTTACATTTTGCAACAGAGTTGCTATTTGATCATTGCATAACATGTTCCTATTCATCATCACACCAAGGTCTTTAAACTCTTCCGTTCCTTATTTGTGATGGTCTCATTATTATTGGTCCCTTATATGCATATAAGCTTTCTTTCTCTGTCTCCATAATTTATTGATTCAAATTTATCAGAGTTAAATACCATCCTATTTACCTCTGCCCAATCATATACTTTGTTAAGGTCTCTTTGTAGAGCGTTCCTATCTTCATCACAAGTAATTTCTCTACTTATTCTTGTGTCATCTGCGAAACTACTCACTACCGAATCCTTAACATTATTGTCTATGTCTTCAATCATAATAACAAAACAGTATTGCAGCTAACACCGTACCTTGCGGCACACCGGATATTACCTTGGCTTCATCCGATTTCTCGTCGTTTGCAATACTATCTGTTTTCTGTTGTGTAAAATTCTTTTAACCATCTTCCTACTTTATCCACGATATTGTGTTTTCTAATTTTCTTCGCTAATATATTATGGTCTACTTTATCAAAAGCTTTTGCAAAGTCTAAATAAACCACATCTGTTTCATTTCCGCTTTTCATATTTTGAAATATGTTTTCACGGTGGCTAACAGTTGGGTTTGTGTACTTTTTCCGGGTACGAAACCATGTGTCCTTTGTTTATTAAACAAATTATTTTTTATTAAATGTTTCATAATATTTTTCTCATTACCCTTTCATACTTTCATAATATGTGATGTTAGACTCACAGGCCTATAATTACTTGCCTCTAGTCTTGATCCACTTTTGAAAGTAGGGGTAATATATGCTAATTTGTGATCATCATATATCTTGCCTGTATCTACACTTTGTCTTAATAATATTGCAAGTGGCTTTGCGATAGATGAACTACTTTCTTTAACAAAATAGCAGGAATTCCATCAGGACCCTGCAGCAGCTCCATTTTTAATTTCATTAATAGCCTGCACAATATCAGCTTCATTAATATCTATGTCAGCTAAATATTCACTATTTTCATCCCTTACTTCTATATCATTATCTTCATTATCTATTCTAGGGGTGAATTCTCTCTTATATCGTTTCTGCCAGTATGTTGCAAATTTCCCTTTTTTCATTCGTTAATCTCCCTTCAATTCTCAGAGGGCCTATTTCTATTCTTCTTTTATTCATCTTCTTCGCATATGAGTATAATAGTTTTGGGTTTTGCTTGATATTTAATAGGGTTTTTTTCTTCCAAGTCCCGTTTTCATTTTCTTTTGATTGTATAATCTTTGTTCTGCATTTTCTATCTTAACTTTTTAGTTCTATAACTTTCCATGCATTTTTTTCTTTGCAAGACCTTTTTTCCACTTTCTGATTTTCTGGAACAAGATCCTTCTGTCTCTTGGTATGCATGAATGATGTTTACTTTTCTTCTTCGGTATATATTTTTCCACTATTATCTCCAATATTTTAATAATATCTCCGTATTTACCCTTATGTCATCACTTACGAAAATGTTATCCCAATCTTTGTTTAATTCTTCATTAATTTCTGACCATTTTATATTTTTACTGTAGAAGTTGTATTTTCCATATCCTTCCCACTTTTTCATTTCTTGCTTATCTCTATTTTCACTGCTTTGGAATGAACTGTTAATTCTATGACATTATGTTCTGAAATACTCGCATTATATACTATTATTTCTTTAACATAATTCATCTCGTTCACAATACTAGGTCTAAAGTATTTTCCTTTCTTGTTGGCAGGTGATTTATTTGTTGAATGTTGTATTCTAGTAGCATATCTAATAGCTTTTCAAATTGCCTCTTATCTTCTGCACTACTATTACTCTCTTTTTTATTATGTATAAGTACAAACCACAATCTCCTATTCGTTCTTTCCATTCTACGAAAGGAAAGTGAAGTCACCAGATAGGAGAAATAGTCCAGTCCTTGTGATTTCTACATATATCATCCAATTATTAAGTCAAACTCTTTAGTATTAGGAGGTGGTCTATATTATTCATGTTCATCAATTTTTCAGATTCAAATTCTACCGCTATTAGTTCACATTCTGAGTTACTATATTTCTCATATATTTTTCCTTGTTTTTTGTCTTCCCATATATTGCGGTTTCCCCCTTGATTCCTATTTTTTCTATCTGATCTATAAGTTTGGAACCCTTTTATTGATCATCATTCCCAGTCTCTTGGGAATACCAGGTTTCACTTATATTCATTATATCTATTTCTTTTCATTTTGGGTTAGTTCTTCTAGGTACTCTATTTTTTCTTTTTGGGAGTTAGTTACTCGTAACTAAACCCCTGCGCATTCATCAACTATGATGGTTTGCGTGTTTTCTCCTCATTTAATACTGGTAGTAATAAGGATTTTCCCATGTCTCTTTCCTGTTCTGGTATGTTGTTCTTTTTTTCATTTCCAGAAATTCTGACATTAAAAAAAATCCAACTTTCCATAATATTTGATCCTTCCTTCATCATAATTATTCATTTTGTGTCTGAATCTGCAATTTTCTCCGTTTCTGCAATATCTCTTGCATAATAAATACAGTTATTATCTCTTGAGTAAGAATTTCGGAGCTGATGCTTTGAAATTTTTTGCTGACACTCTGCATATCTCATTGGTGGGTTTGCTTTTCTCTTTTTACCTGATATTCTTGATTTCTCTCTTTATTTGTTTCTTTCTTAATTTGGATTTTATTACTTGGTTGGTTATTTATTTGATTATGATTCATGGCTACAGGGGTGCTATATGCCATTTTTTGCATCGAACTTACATCCTTTTCCTTCTTTTAGGTTTTTACATATTTTTGGATGCAGATCTCTGCAATCATCCCCATATCCATCTAAGTATGCACATTTACCATATATTTCATAGTTTTGACATATCTTAGGATGTTTGTAGTAACATCTTTCTCCAAATTCTGCAATTCCCTCTTTTCAAAAGGTTGCAGATTTTGTCTTTCTGTCTATTTTTTCCTCTTTCCCGTCATTGTATAGATTCTGGGTAGAGCCTCTTGGGATTTGCTTTCTGTGTCATATCGTAATTTATTTCTTCGTAGGTATGCTGCTTTATTGCCTCATATGTAGTATCAATGAGTATCTCTGCATCCATACTTTTATCTTGTTCTTTGTTTTCCTTATTTTTTTCTGTCATTCATTTTGTTTACTTCTCTTCCGTTTTCCTCTTCTTTTTCTTCTCTTCTTCCTCTTCCTCTTCTTCTTCATCCTCAACTATTTGTACATTCAATCTTGATTTAATAACATTGTCTATCCATGATAGACATGTTGAACTTCTTGAAAAAATTCTTGTATCTTTTCTCAAATCTTGTATTACCTCAGCACACTGTGGATGGGTCGGATGTTTGCATGCAGCACTTTTCTGATTAGGTTTTGTGGATTGACTATGGCTATACCAAACCTTACACGTTTGCATGCTTTTGGCATTCTTTTTTCCTAATGCATCAATTAGGATATTCACAAGATTCACCTTATTCATTTTTCTTTGTCGGAATTGTGGTTTATGTATATTTTCTTTATGAGTCTCTTGACCACTTGGATTTTAATTTGGAACGTTCTTCAATTATTTTCAAGATGTTTTCATTAGATTTGTTCCAGCTTTGAAGAGAGAGAGAGAGAGAATGTCTACTTGTTTCTTGAGAAGTTTTCCTTTCACAGTAAATTAGAGAGAGAGAGAGAGAGAGAGAGAGAGAGAGAGAGAGAGAGAGAGAGAGAACGTCTACTCGCTTATTGAGAATTTCCCTTTCACGGCAAATTTTAGAGAGAGAGAGAGAGAGAGAGAGAGAGAGAGAGAGAGAGAGAGAGAGAAAGAGAGAGAGAGAGAGAGAGAGAGTTGATTCATTTCAGTGATAAATCTTACTTGGTTTATGGGAACTTTTATTACCATTCATCCAACCCCCATAATACCCTTTTATAATGAGGCTGGTTCATATCAGGATACATATGGCAACATTCAGCTTTCGACAGCATATTCTCTCTCTCTCTCTCTCTCTCTCTCTCTCTCTCTCTCTCTCTCTCTCTCTCTCTCTCTCTCTCTCTCTCTCTCCTTTAGCATGCCAAATAAGTAAACAGCTCCATTCAAGATCAAACTAGTCATGAGCAACAATATATATGTTAGCACTGCTCAGTATTCAATTTTCACTCATGTACCGACGAAACTTTGGTCTTGCTGATAAAGGAAAATTAAAATTAAGAATTAAAAACAAGTTCTGTTGAAAAAATTGCTGCATAAACTCTCATAAACCTAGCCAGAATATCATTATATTTGCGAGCCAGCAACGACTCACAAGAAAATTAAAACGGAATATTATTTTTTCACACTTTTCCTTTAATCTTACTTTGCAACATAATACTCAACAATTTAACGTTATTCTGCAGTATTTTAGAGATCGATTAATACAAAGACGTCATCCTGAGTAGAAGAATTCTCAGACGGCGTGAAAAACTGCATATTATATACTTCAACTCCACATCATCCCGCCATTTCGTTAAAGAGCAACATTCGGTGTGACTGGATCGAACCTTGATTTATTCAGCGCTCAAACTCTTCTTTTTCAACAGTAAGAATCGAACAGAATGAGACTTAGGCCAAGCCCATGGACCTACGAGGTCATTCAGCGCTGAAACGGAAAATGACAGTAAAGGGTGCAACAGGAGGAAAACATCAAAGCAGTTGCACTCTGAAGCAACATGGGTGGGAAGAAAGATGGAAGAGAATATGAACGGAGGTACAGTAAAATGTAGAGAAAGGGTTGCAGCTAGGGGACGAAGGGACGCTGCAAAGAACCTCGAGTAATGCCTACAGTGCACGGCACGAGGTGCACTGACGGCACTAAGCCCGCAGTGAAGACATTCTACAACGCAGTTTAAGTTGATAGGTTGAACATCACTAGCCGTGAGAGACTGGATGGACATCACTTAAGATATCTAGACGCTGGTGAGGAACTTCAAAGTGGCGAGCTATTTGAAGGTCATCGCTACTAGCGAGACACTAGAAATCCATACTAGAAATAACTCCAGTAGTGGTGAACCAAAGAACATCAATGGAGTTGAGATGGGGGTCATCACTACCACTACGTACTACACGGGACTACGTAAGATCAATAATGCTAAGACACTGAGCATTAGCTGCATTGTTAACTAGGTACCAAGCTCAACGAGTTCAGAGTTGTGACGCTGAACATCGCTAAGTGGAAAGAACCCGTTTTCGCTTACTCGCGGAGTAAGCCTACAAACTACTTTGTTCTTGTTCTTGTTGGGGGTTAGGAAAGTTCTATGGGGGAGCCTAAAACTGTCTAAAAAGGTATTTCGCGTTGAGTTAGATACAGGAATTTTAGGATAGGATATTTATGATTCATTAGAATGAAAATTTAAAAAAATAAATAATGTGCATGTTATACAGTACAGAAAAATAATTTCTATTAAAATAATGCGTTATTTTAATTTTCTTTGGCGAAACGTGGCTCTATTAACCGTAGATTTTAGCAGTTTCAATTTACATTAAAAATTAGGAATATGTTTACAACTGTTGCATGACGGGAAAATCTTGCACGCGTCCCGAGTAAGCTGAAGGTCGGATCACGCCTTCTCCTTTCTGATTCTCGCCTTATAAAATCGTTAGGATCGTCAAGCAGTTACGCCCCTCATGATACGTATTTATATCTATATAGTATTATCAGCGTTTGTATTGAACGTAAAGAATAAAAAGTTATATATCCTCTCTTGCTGGCGTTCAATCCTCTCTCTCTCTCTCTCTCTCTCTCTCTCTCTCTCTCTCTCTCTCTCTCTCTCTCTCTCTCTTTGATACAAATCGGCTGAAATCGCGTTCTCCCAGTCAAAACGTCTTTTATAACTTTCCTCATTACCACCCGTCTTGAGTGGCAGATTAGATATTAAGAATCACGTGAGGGAAGAAGTTTGGAGGGAGAAAAAAAAAAAAAAAAAAAAAAAAAAAAAAAAAAAAAAAAAAAAGGTCACAAACAAAAAAAAAACAAAAAAACCAAAAAAAAAAAAGTGCTGCTAATAATGGTGGTCTTCGGTTCGAGACCTCTTTACATTTAATGAGACTACTCATCCGTCTCTATCTCTCATCTCATAACATTCTCTCTTCTCTCTCTCTCTCGCTCTCTCTCACCAAGTCCTTCTCTCATCTCTCTCTCTCTCTCTCTCTCTATTAGAATTTTTTTTTAGAATTTCAAGACTTTAACCTCTTATTATGAAAAGATTGCTTTTATTTCTCTTATTAATATCAGAGAATGATTGCTTTTATTTCTCTTATTAATATCAGAGAATTAATATCATTGTATCCCATATATTTCATGAGACTTTGGTCTGAATAATTGTTAGTAAAGAAGACACTTTTTCACGGGAATCAGTTGAAATTAGAAAATTGGAACTTTTGTTAAAGATAATTATACTATTAATTCAAAATATGTAATCTGTACGATTCACCATGTTAATATAATGTAAAATCATTATTGTATTATGTTAATATTAGTTAGGACATTGTACCCTTACCCAAATAAAATTGTGGATAAACCACACTTGACATTACTCTTACTAATACTTCACTTTCTAAACTATTCTCTACCATGGTTAGCTAGCTAACTGTCCTCACTCTTCTTTCACCCATCTTACCTATCAGCTACAAAAGAAAAAAAATGCAATAGAAGGCTCATCAGTATACCGTGTCCATTTCATGCATATACAGTGTCAAACACTTCTAATTTGGACGCATATTGTACTCACGCTTTTTATGGACACCGAGGTTTATGCTTCATCACTTCTTGGACGAAATTTCCCACTAATAAGTTCAGGATTATAATGCAGAGGTGTGTATATAAATACATGCATACGTATGCGTGTAAATATATATTATATAATAATGACCACACATCACCCGATTTGGGAAATGCAAGAAAGGCAGAGATGAACACAGATGAACGAAACAAGGGTAGATAAGGAAGCCAGGAAATAGGTTAAAGAATGCTATGACACCAGGAGTTGATAGGATTAAAAGTGAGCTCTAGTGGTAACTTTATAACCGACGGGCTGACCAAGGTTGGCCAAGGTTCGCAATGTATGTCTGGATGAGAGGAATGAAGGTGATAACGGCAAACGTACGAACTTTTATATACCTTTACTGGTGAAAATAATCCATCTTTTACATCTGTAACCTCTACATTTCCCCTTTACTAAGTTTCCTATTCTGTCGTTCCTTTAAAATGACAAGAAGACAGGAATATCAAACCTGAACCTATAGTAGATTCACATCAACCGTGCATTTGATGTCTAGGCCAGTCCCTTATAAGGCTTCTGATTGGCTGTTGATAAGCCAATCACAGGGTGAAAACCCTCTCGAGAGTGTTTACACGGGTAGGATCTATGTTCCACCTCTCCTGAGGTATGCGTCTTTCAGGAGAGGTGGAACATACACCTTGCCTATATGAACTCTCGAGAGAGACAGAGTTTCCAGCCCTGTGATTGACTTACCAACAGCCAATCAAGAGCGTCGTAAGGGACTGGGCCTAGACATCAGACGCACGGTTGATGTGAATCTACTATATTACATAGGCAACGCTAGTGAATCAATGTCAAAGAACAAAGGACAAAAACTATGGTGAACGAACAGGACGGAGATGGAAGTGCCAAGGAGAAAGAAATCGATAAACTAGTGAAGAGGAAGATTGCGGAAAAAAGAAAAAAAATGGGCTGCTTCGGATGGTTGGACACATTTTAGTAAAGGGATCGCAGAAAATGCTGAAAACTAACGAAAACTAACTTTCATACAAGGTTGTAAAAGAGAGAGAGAGAGAGAGAGAGAGAGAGAGAGAGAGAGAGAGAGAGAGAGAGAGAGAGAGAGAGAGTCCTTATAACTCATCATTAAAAGCGAGGTAATTGTATGCTGATCCGGAAGAATAATTATCATTAATTACAATTACTGTTCATTATACAGTCACTGGGTCAACTCTGACATGGAAAGGAATACAGAGTCGAGGCCGGAGGCCAAGCGTGGGGACCTATGAGACCATTCAGCACTGGAAATGAAATTGAGACTAGGTAGGTTTGGATGGAGTAACAGGAGGAAAACCTCAAAGCAGCTGCATTAGGAAATAATTGTTAAGGGAGGGTGTATAGCGAGATGGGTGATAATATGAATAGAGGTACAGTAAAAGGAATTAAAGGGGTTGCAGCTAGAGAACCTTTAGTAATGCCTACAGTGCACCCCGTGAGGTGCACCGCTGGGCGAACTTTAGTTGATTCAGGAAAGGAAAAAGACAGAAAGGTAGCTTACATGAGACTACAGCAGTCAATAGGCCTATAGACCTATGCGTTTACTGTTCAAGCATTATTATGCATTAAACAGAAAGACGAAATTTACCCATCTGACCCCAAAAAGTAAGTTAAAAAAGCATTAAACCCAAACCATTAACTATCTAGGTCTCTGATCTGTACATGCATTAAGCAGCCGAACATTCACATCGGTAAAACCCAAAATGGGCTATAGATTTTCTAGGCCGTTGTATTATTAAAAGAAACCTCTAAAACGCTTTCATTCATTTCCCATTTCCACTGTCGTATTTAAATGAACTACTCTCATAGCTTCCTTTTACCGAGACAAAAACGCTTACCTAATACCTGCTTCAGTGGTGGAGGAATGTTAGGTAAGGGGAGAAGGGGGGTGGTAGGGGGTGGCAGGGGAGTAGTACTGAAAGGGAGTGCGAGCTCCGGGTTAAATTAACAGTTTAGAAGGATTACGCGGCGAATGAAAACGCTCAAACAAAAATGATAATTAAGAACAAGGAGAAGCCTGTCTGTCAAGGTAATGTTGTCATGTGACGTTTAACTTGACCAGTACATGTTAATTCTTGACAAGTATAAAGTTTACGTCTAAATGTAATTCCCCCTTGCAATATATATATATATTTTATGGCAACTAACTGATTTTAAACGATGATTTAGAAAATGGAAAACTAGACACGATTCACAATGTACCAAGGTGTTGGCAAATGCTTATTTGACTTTTGAATATGCGTGGATTACGCATTTCAATTATGGAATGTATGTCATGTAAATATATAACGCTTTCAAGAACATTAAACCATCGTCAAACGGATGAACATGGATGTCTACGGCAGACAGATAAACTTACAGTAAACCGGGGACATTATATAAAAAAAAAGAAAAAAAAAAAATGATAACCAAGATGAGCTGTCTTCGTGTAAATTCACTGCTGAACTATTGGGTGTAGTCAAAGTAAACGAAGACTTATTTTCGGTGTTTTATGATGATTTGCCATGATCAGGGGCGCCTAATGGTGGAAATTACTTTATCGTGGACAGCGTCTCTCTCTCTCTCTCTCTCTCTCTCTCTCTCTCTCTCTCTCTCTCTCTTTCTCTCAATGAGACACTTTTACACTTAAATGGACACTCGCTGGTTTGCAGGGGCTTTCGGTATAACGCAGTAGCCTACTTGCTATAGGCCTAGTCTGTGGTAGCCTACTTGCTATAGGCCTAATCTATGCTAAAGAGATGGTAAATGCTTTCCACCGGTACGATTTTTTAAGTAATACATTCTAAATCAGCACCCACAAAAAAGTGTTATGAAAATACTAATTCATTTTAATACATAAAAAGGAAATTACGAGAGTCCTGAAGCTAAATAGACTAATCATAAAGTGACTTGGTCGGGTATATATAAAATAGACATTACGTTTTTTTTTTTTTTACCCATGACCCCATTAATGAACAAAAAGGGCAAAAGTTTCTGGCCTTACGGAATATTTAGGAATAGTAATTACACGATACGCACAAAAATACCTTTAAATGAGACACCATTTAGCCTCGCCTTTGCAAGAACCCACCCTTAATCATTCCTTAAAAATAACCTGTAGTACTAACAAGAGTAAATTCAAACAAAATATAACGTAACCTTGGACATCAGGTCATAATTAGACATATGGCAAGATGAAGTGGACGGAATACATATTTTAATTGAATTATCACAAAGCCTTTATCATTAATAGCAAGTTTCTGAAATAATGCAGGCAAGTTCCATTCATCTTAGTCTCAATTATCCCAGTCTCTAACGGCAATGTAGAATATATAACGCTCCAGTTTTGCCACTAATGCTTCTGTTTTGCCACCAACCGGATCCTTTACGAAAATTCCAGCAGCCATAATGAGGCGAACAAATAAAAAATGGAGCCTGTTGAACAAACCCTCTAGTACCATACTCTATCTTCGTCGATAGACCTAGCCTAAACTAGACAGAATTATGTGAAGATAAACCTATGCTTAAAAAGACAAAAGGAAGTAGGACAAGTTACTATACTACAGTAATGAACTTGCGCCATAGTTTTGCGAATTTACAAAAATAAATACAACGTAACACCTAGGCTACATGAAGGAGGTGCACTTACAATCGCTACTTCTCGAGAACTTTGGTTATCGATGGGAGCTTCAATGCATTTTCTTTTTATGGCGTTTACCAAACGGTTTTTTTTTTTTTTCGTCTATGTCTTTCCCTTCACTAATTTACCGGTCAAATTTGGCTGTCACGCGTTGTCGTGCGGACTTTATTCGTACAAACCACAACACTACTTTAAAGAGATACTACTGTCTAGCACTTCCAAAACAGACTGACCTACCCGGCCAGACCCAGAGTTAGCTGAAATTGTAAACCGAAGTACTGGATGCCATTGAAATTTAGCTATAAAATTATAATTCCCCATCAAATCACGGGATTTGTTGAGTAATTCACTTAGAATAATAAAATTCAAACGAATTTTTCGTTTTATATTACTAATAAGGTCCATTATTAGTGGGGACTAAAGTTCTGCGTTTGAGTCTTTATCCAAGTTCTGTCTATGGGATACGGAGAGACCAACAGAGCCTATCACGCCATTGTCGAAACTTCTGTTTGTATGCCTTTTTCTTACTGGAAATTGCTGAGGATGATTGCCATTAGAAGTTAATAATACAGCAGAAAAGATACTTATCATTACGATTTTTATCATTTACTACATTATTATTGAGCCAATAAAAGCACCTTTTATTGGCTGTTGATGTATCAACAGCCTTGCTCGTCTTCCAAGATGCAGTAGTATTATATGAACATGAATTCGCTCAAGTAATGTATTCAGTAGTACTATCCACCTCTTAATTATGGTCATTCAAACTTTCATTTGAAGAATCACAGATAGTTTTGCGTAGAGTTTACTACAAAACGCAACTGTTGTTGTTGCATGCAATAGCCCTAGGCTAATTCTGATCCTGTTATTTACTATTTTTCAACAAAGTAACTGATAAAATCATGCTATTATTTTAAATATAACATATTATAGGGCTAATTAACATATCCCATGCCAAGCAAAGAAATTTGTTAGCACAAGATGACAAACATCCTCTTCGGTCTATCACCATTATTTTGACATATGCTAGTAAACGTCTGACGTCATAAGGAAGACTAAGCATCCAGATTTTGTATTCTCTCTCTCTCTCTCTCTCTCTCTCTCTCTCTCTCTCTCTCTCTCTTCCTCTCTCCTCTCTCTCTCTCTTATATCTGTGCGTGCAGATACCATTTACTTAGATGGGACAGAAATTAATTCCTATTAAGCCCAAGCTTCAAATAACATCGTTATTTTGCTCATTCAATTAAACCATAATACCTTTCCTCTCGTTTCACTCAAAACTCAGGGCAAAATTACTTGGTACACGCCTTCATCCCCAACCCCGAATTGTTCCTAGGTAAGTAAAGTATCAACATGACCCGTGCCAATTCTGAAATTCGAAAAGTAACGATTCGCCACCATCGCCCACCACCACCCCGCCCCCGGAGGATGTTTTCGCGGGATCGTGTAAAAACAAACGCGCTCGGCACGTTTCTGTTGAGTTAATCACACACCCGTTTCCTTCAGAGAAGCGTTTAAACTTTTGTACGGACTTCGTTGTTCAGAGCGAGTAGTAGTAGAGCAATTTTTTTAATGAGCGAGAGAGGATAGGTCATAAAACTAGAAAGTCCCCTGCTCAGTAATACTATAACTTTTGATTTAATTGAAATGGCTTACTGAAAGAGAGCGTACAAATAGTTAACAGGTGTTGATTAAGCTCTGGGTTGGTCCCGCTGTCAGGCGGGTAATGCTGACGAGATCAGGGCCTCGTGTGGACCTCTGGACGGTGTTTTTCCGGTACTAATGATTTATATTTTGTTTCCTGCATCTCCAGTAATCAAACATTAGTAGCACAACTTAAAAGCCTGGGTTAGGTACGTCGCATCAGATATGAGGAAAAAGTCATAGAGACTAAAATTTACTCATATTCGCCGTACGTTCAAAATACGAAGCTTCTAGCACGACAGCACCGTCCAGAGGTCCACACCAGGACTCTTACTCCTTTGAACAATCATTGAACAATCAAACAATTAACCCCTGTGACCTCCGGATAAGAATCGGTACTGACACTAGGCTGACCTAATCCAAAAACAACCACCCCTAGTTGCAACCCCCTTTCATTCCATTTACTCTGTCTCCAACTCATATTCTCTCTCTTCCATCTTGCTATCCACCCTTTTCAAACACCTTTCAAACCTTTCTACTCTCAATCTCCTTGTCAATGCTGAATAACCTCATAGGTTCCAGTGCTTGGCCTTTTAGCATAAATTCTATATTCCATTCCAAATCAATCTGAACAGCAAAAAACATATTCCGTAGAGCTAACGTAATCATAAAATATTTAGAAACTCGAACAACAGCTTTTTTAGCGATCTAAAATGAACCTGTGATTAATGCAGTATGCAATCCAGTTACATTTTGCAATAACAGAACATGGTTTGATTACTAATGTTGTTCAAATGCACAAAACATAAAAAAAGGCTTGCCATTCAACCTGTGGATAATCTTAGACAAATGAATACGATCGTCTTTTGTCATGTAAAGAAATAGATCCAGAGTACAACGCTTGAACTGTAATGTTCATTTCCCGTGCACGCAGCAAAGAGCAATGGCACTAGTTTATGTTCACTTTGTTATAAAAAAAATTTGACTAAATAAACTCTTAGCTATGTGGATATTTCATCGACATGACAAGACTCAATAACCACAATCAACATATGTTTTATGGCGTCTAACGTCCTGTAATCAAGGTTTTATTAGACGGAGTCGACTTCTTCCAAAGACAGCTTGATGACAGAGCTGCTTACCGCAGGGCGAGGAAAGTTTTCATGAGGAAACTCCGAAACATGAATTCTCTGAACTCAAAGCTGGACGAGGCGACCATCGTTTCTCAGACGATAAACACGTATAGAAGAATGCATTCGCCTTTCTAGAGTAGAATGTAATTTTTTATTAACGTGTGGCTTTCATCTTCAAAAGTCAGGGACGTCATATCTGAAGTTGCACATAAACAAGTGAGGTTTTAGCTTTTCTCAAATGGCGCTCGACCCCTGTTTGCTCGTGCACAGAAACTAGATCTGTTTTCCTGCTTTTTAGGCAAACCACGATTTTTAAAATTCTGAAATGCTTCTATTTCTCATCTAACTTTTCTGTACGCAAAGTTTATTAATTTATTTATTTGAATAATTAAGTACCATAATCTGTAATTTCAATTATTACGTTCCTTTTACTATTGTTGTTCTTGTCGTGACAGTTGTATAGGCCTAGGCCTAGTCTTCCTCTCTGAAGGTGCTAAAACACTACGAGGAGCTATTGCACCATAGAGGAACTCCATTTCTATGTATTGCGCGGGAAATTTCCACAAAGCATATTGTCAGCAACTTCAAAATCAGCTTACATTGCATAGTTAGTGAAGCATTGGCAGCAAATATCAGGTTGTCAGGCTATATGGCCAGAGTGGAGAAAATATTGCAGTATATGCAGGTTACATTTTCTTGAGAAACAATGAAGATTAACTGGGAGAGTACTATCGTATTTACCAGTAAAATTTTCATTGCTATGACGTCTATCCACATCTTCGATTTTGTCATTTGAAGATCGATGGAAATAGCTACTGAATCCCCCGCATCCACAAAAAATGAAAAAAATATCAAGAAATAGACATAGTATTCAGGACCTCCTCTCAAAAGATGATTAAGAATAATTTATAAGAAATCGGAGGCAGAGAAGGTTTTCGAAACGTGTTCATACGTAACGGAAGAGTCGCTGAAACAGTATTTGGGACCATGTGCCGTGGCAGGTATCCCTAGGCATCTAGAAGAGGATTGCCCATCCCATCCTCGTCCTCTCTATGGAGCAATAGCCAAAATAGCATCTATAAAAAGGGAAGCAGAGAGCCATCTTGCAGAAAGTGAGCACTTGGAACGGTTGATGGCGGGATCGTTAACTTAATCCCGAGAAGAAGTTTCACGAAAGAAAATAAGATTCTGTACCATCGAAAGGGCGCGAATTGAAGTTAGAGTTTTGCACTGTGACCCCTTCTCTCTGAAATCATTCTGAGATCGGGAAGTTCGTATTCCTTTCTTTATGATTTTCCGTTCATTTAAGTTAACATTTACTGAAGAGATCTCGCTTGTCTGTAGTAGGGAAGAGTTCCCCGTTGGACAAGTGGTTATCGCGCTCGGCTGCCATTCCGGTGGTCCGGAGATTCGATTCTCTGCTCGGCCAACACGGAATCAGAGAATTAATTCTGGTGATAGAAATTCATTTCTCGATATAATGTGGTTCGGATCCCACAGTAAGCTGTAAGTCCCGTTGCTAGGTGACCAATTGGTTCCTACACGTAAAAAAAAATATCTAATCCTTCGGGCCAGCCCTAGGAGAGCTGTTAATCAGCTTAGTGGTCTGGTAAAACTAAGATATACATAACTTAACTTTAACTGGACTCGTTCAGATACACGTAAAGGGAAGCTGAATTTTACTTCTAGATGCAAGGGCTGGGGGGGGGGCCGTGTAGGGAAGGGCCCCATCTTAGAATAGGCGTGATAATGAAAAGGATGAGAACAACTGGTTTAGAAGAAGAAAAGTGGGCTGAAATATGCGAACATCTGTCAAAAGACAGAGTAAATATAAGTAGCTAATTAACTGATATCCAAACGATTTTGATTTGACAAATGCAGCAAACATAAGTCCCCCACGTGAACGCCCAAAGTACGGAACACCCTTTAATGTTTTTGTTTTAGGTTTAAGCCTGACCTTATGCCAGCACGGGCTCTTGCTCTAGAGCAGCCAAAGTAATTTTCCTTTAAGGCAGTGGTATGCAATTTTTTTTTTTGTGTGTGTGTGTGCCATGCCCCACCTAATCACTTCTAAAATCCTGATGCCCGCTGTGGTGATTTATAATTCTTATATATTCACGTAGAGGAAGACAAAAATGCCATTAATTTGGTTTAAACATTTTAGAACTGACCCCCTTAAAAATCAAATTAACACCCTAGTGGGGTGTAGTAAACCCCACGTTGGGAACCACTGCTTTAAGGGAACACCCTTACAGGGTTTTCCCCCAAAGTGTCTCTGGTGTATAATAATAGGAGTGATAAATGAAATATTTGTCCGAAAATAATCAAATCGCTCAGAGAAAGAAAGACATAGGCAGACAGACGAAGAGAAATGGAATAACAGTGAATTTTTCCGTGTGCAGTTAGTCTGAAATTTCTTCTGAGTGGCTTGAAATTCTCTCTCTCTCTCTCTCTCTCTCTCTCTCTCTCTCTCTCTCTCTCTCTCTCTCTCCCTCTCTGTGTGTGGACGAGAATGAACAAGCCCCTGAGTAATAGAGTCGTACCCGAGTTCGTGCCCTTATGGAGGTATGCGACGACCCCTTCACATTTGGGCTGGAAACCTTCTCAGTGGTTTCAGGGGCTAATATCTGAGAACAGGCGTTCGAACCATTCGCTACTTCCCTTTCGTTCGTTGTTTCTCTATCCTTAAAGCCTTTGCTTTCTGTCATGAGCAAAAACCCGAAACCACCATTGAAGATTACAAATGTGAATGTGGTGAAATGATGTAAACTCTCTCTCTCTCTCTCTCTCTCTCTCTCTCTCTCTCTCTCTCTCTCTCTCTCTCTCTCTCTCTCTGTAAATAAAAATAAATAAATAAATAAATAAATAAATAAATAAATAAATAAATAAATAAATAAATAAATAATAAATAAATAAATACATATAAATATATATATATATATATATATATATATATATATACATATATATATATATATATATATATATATATATATAACTGGTAAAAATGTTCTGCTACAACAGAATTCCATCTAATAAAAGGAGCCCATAAAAACGCCAACTATATAGTACTTTCCTTTTATATTTTGGCGTTTTTATGGGCTCCTTTTATCATATATATTGGAATGGAACTACATTGTTAATTGTTTGGATAGCAGCCTAGACAAATTCTTTCCAAATCAAATGAAAAGCATTAGAGCGTCCATAAAGAGCAGTTTTGTAAGTACAGCATCAAAGAAGACATAAATCAACATAATCACGGGTAGCATTTTCGGGGGTGCGGGGGGTGTTTGAGGGGCCCGTTTGAGAGAAGCCCAAAGTGCCCCTCAATTTAACCAGACATTAATCGACCCGACGGCAAGAGTTAATACCTGGAGTACCTCTCTCTCTTATTTTTTCATCTAAACCTTAATTTCTCGGTTGCCTAGACGCACACCTGAGGCCCTGCAATATCTCCTTCACCCTTAACCCCCCCCCCCACCCCCCACCCCCCCCCCACCCCCATCCCCCACAAGCTGCCTGCATCGCCAGTAACCCTTTCCCTGGGGGTGGGGGGGGGGGATTATATGAACTCGGTTCTCAGAGGTAATTTAGTGAGCTACATTTTTGCATAAGTAGAGTGATTTTATGTTATTTTGCGTATTTATTGTGGCAGCTCTTCTTAGTATTAAATTATTAATAGCTCATTTGTCTTCTAAAGCAGTTTGTTGCGGTACGTACAAATCTGAGGTGCCGTTGCAAAGGCGCTGCCACCTCCCTACTAAGACGACACTTACCATGATCATCAAGATCTCACGGTCAAATTTCTTGGATTTTGTTTCGCAAGATTAAAGTTTTCGCTTGCTCGGGGAGTAAGCCTGCAAACTGCATTGTTGTTGTTGTTGTTGGGGAGGTAGGAAAACCTAAAAAGATCTGAAAAAGGTGTTTTGCGTCGAGTTAAAGATACAGGAACCTTAGGAAAAGGATATTTAAGATTTATTTATTAGAATGAAAATGTCAAAACATAAATAATGTGTATGTTAAACAATACAGAAAAATCATTTCTAATAAAATATATAGTATTTTAATTTTCGTTGGTGAAACAACGCTCTATTTGACCATAGAATTTAGCACGAACCACGAGTAAGCTGAAGGTCGGATCACGCCTTGTTTTTAATAATAAAGTTGAAAAAGGTGAAAACTAGAGGCAGACTAAATTCAAGAAGCAGGACAGCCATGCGGGAAGGGACTACAGGACACTGGTTAAAAAGAAAAATTAAGATTACAGGCAAGGCAGTGCAGGGACCAGTGATTTAGTCTTAGTAAGTAACCTATACTCTGTTTTTTTTCAATCTGTCCACCCGCCTGTGGTGTTTGCTTATGGTAACACTGCGTCCCGGGCTTTCGATAGTTACGCTATGCGTAAGTTTTAGGTAAATAAAAGGATATTTGGGTGTACATTTGCAACTGAAAAGTGTTTTAATAATTTACTGTATGCTAATTACACCGTTAATATTCGAAATAGGATATTATTATAATTGTTGAATGTAACTACTACCTAAAGCCTGGGACGCAGTGTTACCACACGCAAACACCACAGGCGGGTGGACAGATGGAAAAAAACCGAGTAGAGTTTTGCTATTCTTTCTCTTATGCCCATGGAAGAACTATGTGAGGCATTAACTTTCTCAGACAGAAAGGTTTTCTCTACTCGAAGCTTCTTACGCTGTCAGATTATTACCTTACACTTTGGCATGTCTCATTCCATTAAATTTCGTCTGCATGTGTCATTACTCTATCGCAATCCTCCGCTAAACAGGCCCTTGTTATGAAATATGAAGATTAGTCTCAAAGGGATTTGTTATTTCTCATATACTCTTTTTACCATTGATCTGACATTTTAAAATCTTCATCGCCATTATTTTCATTTGATGCAGAAAGGCTTGAACGATCCTTAAAAAAAAAGTCTGCGTCTTGCCTCTGAAGAATTGTGTCAATTACTTCTAGTACTACTGGAATACTCATGGTACGTACCATCGTCCCAGAGCTTAATAAGACACTAGCAACTTTGAAATATCATTTCATTATAGAATTATACAACCAAGAAGTACCAACGTTCGCAATCGACTGCATAGCACATGATTTACTATGGTACTAAAAGACAATTACTTCCACCTATTGCGTGAATCTAGCGCGTTACAGTACGACCCTCCATTCTCCCGCGTATTGTCATGACGGCTGCCGCCAGAAGAGAGCTTCGAGGGCTACTTGTTGGCGTCTGGGCCTCTGGCCTCTGGGGCTCAGTTGGGATTTCACACCCAAGGTCGTCGGAAGACGGCGGTACTTTGTCCCTTTCTGGATTGTAAAATAAAGTTTGGCTTATCTACCTTTGTTTATTGTTTGCCGATTTAATTTGTTTTATTGTATTTATTTTTTGGTTCCCTTGTCTTGACGTTTAATCGCCATGTAATACCTTTTATTATCGGGACCTATTGGTCAGGAGATGTCAAAATCTGACGGTATTCTTGTCTAATTTCTCATGGATCATACAGGGTGTCCATAGAATCCTGGTGCCATTATAAAATTTTTTTTTTTTTTTTTTTTTTTTTTTTTTGCTTATAATGGTACCACTGGGACTTTATGGACACCCTGTATATCAGTCCTCGAAACACAAAAGAACTTCCGCTACTATTATAGTTTTCGATAGCATGCTACTCTTCAATAAACATTTATTTATCGACAAGCAATAACAAACTTTCGAGTCATTGATGGCACCTCATTACGAGGCTTACTTACGCGATGTGATATCGATCCCCCCCAAAAGGGTGCTAGCATATAGCATGCAGCAACAACAACAGGTGGTCGCCAACACGAAAACTCGACGATGTCAGTACGACGATTTATTCGCGGCTGCACGAAACATGTCTGGGGAAATCCGTCGTGTGCGCGATAACTTCGCATTTCAATAGCTTCAGAGAACCGCATAGAAATGGCTAAGTTTGGTCCTTCTGGTTAGCTTCTGGGGTTAACGGCCGTTTGTCCTGGGATTTCGTGATTATGCAATGACGGTTCGTAAGGCTCGCTGCGTATCCAATACAACCTGTTCCTTTGGAATGTGGCAACATAGGAAGTTATATCGATACGTTGAAGTCAGTCAATAGACTAACAATCTCTTAAACTAAATAAATTGATAAAAAGCTGAGAATCAGAATGGTAACACCTTCTCAAAGGAAAAGGTGAATTGTAAACGAAATATCAGTAACTTTTATTTTAAAATAGGATTACGTATCGCTGAATATCGAGGAAACATAGGTCTAATGTTTTTTCTGTACGCAAAATCATGTGAAACAATTACGCTCACACGCGAGTTTATATATGTAAACACACACACACAATATATATATATATATATATATATAATATATATATATATATATATATATATATATGTGTGTGTGTGTGTGTGTGTGTGTGTATACACTAGTGTGTGTGTTGTCTGTCATAGAATTCTCAATACGCATTAATCACGCAGAAATAGGAAATGATATATATATATATCCATATATCCATTTATAAATAACGCAAAAGACAGTTCGTATCTGCCTGGTTCGTATCTTGATCCATTGCAGGTCGATACCAGTGACAAAGGCAGCCGTCTTCTGTAGTTATCATTGTCTGGAATAAATTAAGTATATGACTGATTAACCCAACTAAATATTAATTGGCGTAGCTCGTAATCACGAAGAAGAGGGAATTCTGGGTTTTATCTTATATATCATTCAGCCTAACGCTTTCTTTTCTCTTTCCATCTTCCGGATATTTGCCGTTAAATTAACTTACGGTCACAGACTAAGAAAAGGTTAAGGAAAGGCGAGAACAGAAAATTTAACAGAACACAAACACCAAGAAGTAGAAATTGGTAAAATAGTAAGATAGACGCAAATCGTTGCCAACTTTTTTACATCGTTCCCTCGCGAGAAAAAGAAAAAAAACTCAACTTAATCTCATAGGAAAATCTCGAAGAAGAAGAAGAAGAAGAATCACAACGAAGTAAACGCGCGAGTAAGGGAATCCAAAACAAAATAAAAAACACTTGAATGAGGTTTTAAAAACGCGTAAATAGGGGCTGAATAGATATAAAAGCCATGAAGGACACAGAACTTGTCAGAGACATTGGCTGTCGTTCTTTATATTATGAGATCGCCCTACAAAGGCGGAAGCTTCATTGCCCATTACTACGTTGTCGTAAATTCCAAGACGGAGCCCCATAAAGTACCCCATATAGCAGATTATGCAGACGGCGAGGGATTTTGGCCAAATTGCTACATTCCGACAGTAATTGCCTCCGAATGATAGATAGATACATAGATATATGGAGAATGAGAGAGAGAGAGAGACAGAGATAATTGCCTCTCTTTTTCGTAAGGAATGGGTGGCAAAAATCCTGGTAACTTGTCCAAAGTATTAACTACAAAATATGAATAAAAATCGAAAGACATATCTCATAAAATCTCAGTCAAATAGAAGTTTGTTTCACCTAAGAAAATTAAGATAAATACGATGTATTTTATTAGAAATAATTTTTCTGTACTGTTTAACATCCACGTTATTTATTCTTTACATTTTCATTCTGATAAATAAACCATAAATATCCAATCCTAAAATTCCTGTATCTTTGACTCAACGCGAAACACCCTTTTAGGCTCTTGTATAGACCTTTCCTAAACGCCCCCCCCCACCACAACAAGAACAACATAGGCTGTTCCATAGACCTTTCCTAACACCAAAACAAGAGCAACAACATAGGCTCTTCAATAGACCTTTCCTAACCCCCCAAACAAGAACGACAACATAGGCTCTTCAATAGACCTTTCTTACGTCCCCAACAAGAACCAAAAAAAAAAAAAAAAAAAACAATAATAACAACAGCAACAAAGTAGTTTGTGGGTTTAATCCCGAGTAAGCGAAATTATATACATGTGTGTATATATATATATATATATATATATATATATATATATATATATATATATATATATATATGTATATATCGAGCTACAAATGTCCCTTTAATATCTAATTCGCTCTACCTCGGAATTAATATATTTCATATATGTTTAAACCGGAGGAGCATTTTTTAGGCGATAATAGATTTGCCGGCTCACGGACGCGAACTATCGAGACCTTTCAAATCCAAGACGTCAGTAAAGCCTTACCCACCCCGCCACCGCAAGAGGATATAAGTTTTTATATTAATTCCGAGGTCGAGCGAATAAGAATATTAAAAGGACATTTGTAGCTCGATATATGTATATGAATCACGGTAATGTGATATGACTTATATATAAATATAATATATATATATATATATATATTTAATATATATATATATATATATTACATATACATACAATGGATATGCCCCGGGCAAAACGATAGCGCAACCCGACAAAAACCATGCCCTGTCTGTTAGGAGGCTGCACAACTTGACAGCAAAGAATATGATTGGCTATCCTCGTCTTGACGGAGGCCTCGGAGAAAACCAATAAAGTTGTGTTCCAATAATACACCTTTCCATGAACACATACACACACTTACATATTTCCATACACAGTTTGGTCTCTGAGATAATATATTTACTTTCTACATTCTGGCGTTCGCGTTTTTATGGGTTTCGTTTTATTAAATGAAATTCTGTTTTAACAGAGTAATTTCACAGTCTATATATATATATATATATATATATATATATATATATAAATATATATATATATATATATTATATATATATGGGCTCCTTTTATTAGATGGAATTCTGTTTTAAACAGAACATCATTCACAGTCTCATATATATATATATATATATATATATATATATATATATATATATATATATATATATATATATATATATGTTCTAAACTTGGGATGCGGAAGAAAGATGTATATTTCTTTAGGGTTCCTTATACCCCGTGTTCAGATTTTTTCTTCTTCTTTACATACTACCCTGTTGAAGAACTGATCAAAGCAGGACCTACGAGAAGTCACAAGCTCCACCTGGCTCTTTGTATATCATGATACTCTCTCACTTTTTTTGCGAAGAAGGATTTACGAAGCTGACAATGAAGTGGAGAAGCGAAGATGACGAAGAATATATGTATGTATGTATACATATGTGTGTGGGGGGCGGGGGTAGATAAATTAAGCTAAACAGAGCCCTATTCTGCATAACAAGATCACACCCCAAAGCTCCCGCGATAAGAGAGCAACGAATTACGGAATGTAAACAAACCAGCGCGCGCCACAACACACCGAAGGTATCCTCAAGAATGCGCGCGGGTGTAGTGCAACTCGAGAAGATGCCTTCATTAAAACTCTAGTCAAGGATAAATACCATGAGCTGAGTGGCACACTTACTTATACTTACCCGCCCTAACAAACGCCTTCGGCACAAGCTTAAGGGCGTGGCTGGAGAGAAGAGAGAGAGAGAGAGAGAGAGAGAGAGAAGAGAGAGAGAGAGAGGCGACACTGTAGATTCTGGAATACAAACGGGCGTCGGTAAGTCTGCCAGCTGTCCTGTTGTACGACACGCAATCCTCTTTCCCTCCTCTTCCCGAGAAAGGGTGTCGTCGATTGGCATTGCTATACACACACA